>NC_133653.1:243203307-243402600 GCF_009905375.1 Apium graveolens | reverse complement strand
CTAAGGAGGTAACATAATCACCATTCCTGATTCATGAAGAACACTCCTGATCCTGACATACATACATGACATGAAGCAGATAAAATTGCAAAAGAGTTTCGCTCAAAGCAACGATAGCAGGTTAATACCATTCTTAATCATATGCCTTCAATTGAAGACTTAACTCAAAGGTTCGTTTAGTCCTTTTGAAACATGGTCCAGGCTCATTCTCAAGATAGTACCTTCTAAGATAGATAGCCCGCTCATGGCGATTACACGAATTAAACCTTTACCAACTACTATTACGGCTGGGTATTGCACAGTCATCAGAAGGAATGTCAATCTTCCAAACCATAATACAACCTTCAGCTTTTAACCATCATCACTGTATCCTTTGGCACAAGCGCCTACAATTATCCTTTTACCGTTACAGTGTCGGCCACCTCTTTGGCCTTTCCTGATAGTAATAGTTCCTTATAATCAATGTCTTTTAACCACCTTCAACTAAATTTTCTACCTCATTTCAATCACAGCTTATGTGAAGATGTTTTCCTTAAAATCTGATAAGAAAAAAAAATCACCATTTTTCCATAAGTTATTGCCTCAGTCTTTAGAGGTTAATCACTGTCATGACTGACTCTCAATCATAATTAGAACATCTTTTATCTTAAGTCCTAATTGCCCTGAACAATTTCGACCATTACTGGTTCGATCCATACTTTCTCGTGGTTTAACACGTGCCCCACTTGGCATTATTATAATTACGTCATATTTCCTTTATCCACATTTCTATTCTTGAGAATTTTGAATATTACCTTTTTCCTTGTAAAACCTCTAAGGTTATCCTTAAATCCTTCATCAGGTACACCCTAGGCACAGGGCATATCAAAATACCATTTACTATTACTAGAACCATTGTCTATAAACTTCTGAAAAATTTCTCCACTGATCCTTAAAGGTTGTTATTACCTTAATCCTTTCCAATTCATACTGTCAAATTTCATACTATCCCTATTAAGGGTGAAATGCCAACCTTTATGCGTTCCCCTAGGATTCATTTTAAGTTACCGTTGTTCTATCCTTAATTCCACCTTTAAAAGGTACATGCATCCTTCCATGGATAAATCAAGTCATATATCCCTAATAAGGGTGTCTTATTCAATCATTCCCACCTCGATAGTATATGTCTAATTTCACAATAACATCTGTATTCAAAATAGGGTCAATCAATATGGCCTCCATAAGATAACAATGGTTATCCGCTTGTCTTGCCTAATTTGGTTACGATAACAAGGATGTTCTGGAAGATATTGGTCGTGTTCAACGTGAACTTCTTCTTAATAATTCCTTATTTACTTCTGTTGTTTATCTCAACAGTCACCTCAATGTTGGGATATCTTTCATACATGGCGTCTCCCTTTCTGGGTATCAAGCCACCGGTCTTACATTTCCTTCTTGAAGGTCACTTCCTTCATCCAATTTTTCCTAATTTCTTACTTCCTTATCCCCTTAGTCTATCCGCGTCTCATTATTTATCCTTCGAATTATCTCAAGGTTTCCTCGAATCCTCCCAACTTACAGGGGATAAACTATATGTATCTCTTATGCCCTCAACCATCAATTTTAACTCATGG
Organism: Apium graveolens; assembly: GCF_009905375.1. NCBI lineage: Eukaryota > Viridiplantae > Streptophyta > Magnoliopsida > Apiales > Apiaceae > Apium > Apium graveolens. Next base: position 243,400,987 of record NC_133653.1, on the reverse strand, counting down.
TGAATCACCCTCATCCTGACGATTACTTAATTTTCTATTTCTATTACTACGAGTCTTTAGGGTTTCCTCATACACAATTTCCTTATCATTATCTCAAACTCTATTGCCGTTATATTCCTTTCTACTTCAATTTCTTTTTTTTTTCTTTTTCTTTTTTTTCTCTTATCATTATTTCATGAACCAACACAACATAAGCATTGATTCCAAACATCCCGTCATTCTGGATTCGTGTCTTCAGAACGAATCTTGATAACTTTTACAACTTAAATTCATAATTCATCATACTCGTCTGCCTTTGTTCTGGCTCTAAAGCTTTTACACTATTCCATAACCTTGGGAATTACTTTCCCGAAAACAATTGGCTGAACTTTAATCAGTTTATCATAACCTCTGGCTCCGTGCCTTTCTTGGTCTTTCACCAGTGGGTGGTCTCTCTCTTAGGAGGGTAAGTGACAAAAATAGTCTTTTTCAGATTCGTCAATCATTTAGAATCTCAAATGATTCCTATATTTCCTTTAGCCAGGCTCTTGCCTCGACTGGGTCAACCTGTTCCTTGGAACTCTGAGAGCTGAGAGACTTACAGGTCCTGAAAGAATTTCCTACCGCATTGTTTCCTCAAGGTGGTGGTTGGGGATAATAGTCTAAGTTCTTTTTAGACAGGTCCATGAATTGCCGTATAGGAGTACTGTCTCGGGTCTCCTTTCCTTACTCGACTTTCTGTTTCCTTAGTATGAAATGTTTCATCCTACTCCCCATAATTGGGGTCATCTTTTAAATTTAAAATCCTCATTTTCCACTCCATTATGTCATGGGTTCCTTCTATCTTGATGGCGACCTCCCTGACTATCACGTTCAGGGTTTGCTCTAAATCTTATTCCTCAAACTATGGCTCTCATCTAAGTTCTCATCCTTACACTCTTGAACTTTCGGAACCCAAATTCTGTAGGAATACCTCATTATTCCCTTATCATCTTTCTCGATATTAATCTTTTATCTAATTGTTGGCTCTCTGCCTTCATTCATAACTTTTTCTGGCACAATATGATCTTTTCCAATAATTCGGGCTGTATTGCAATCTCAAACAGCTTTTCGGTACCGGCTCCGGTTACCTTCACTTCTATTTCTATTTTCTCAAAATCTCTTATAAACTCTCCAAAAGACATTATCATCTTGAGTCTCTCCTTTTTACTAAGGGCATCAGCCACCATATTGGCTTTCCCCGAATGATAAAGAATCTCCCAATCATTATTCTTGATTAGCTCTAACTGCCTCCTCTGGCATATGTTGAGCTCTTTCTACGTGAAAATGTACTAGAGCACTTATGGCTTAGGTAATTCTCGCACTTCTCTCCATACAAGTAGTGCCTCCAATCTTTAGGGTAAAACTATTGCCACGAGCCTAAGCTCATGAGCGGTTGTCTTGACATGTACGCGATTACCTTACCAAGCTGCATAAGCACGCACCCTAAGCCCTTGTGCGAAGCGTCACTACACTTCACAAAATCTCCTTTTCCATCCGGCAACGCCAGCATAGGGGCCATCACCAACCTCTGCTTCAGTTTTTGAAAGCTGTTCTCGCATTTCTCTGTCCATTCGAACTTCTCAGTCTTACGAGTAAGCCGCGTTAAAGGGGCTACTATCTTTACAACTTGAACGAACCTCCGGTAGTGACCGGCCAATCCTACCTCTGGTAGTCGACCAAACCATGGTCATCAATTCATCAGTGGTCCTTTATCCAATTCTGTCAGGATCCTCCATGGGATCCTCCTCAACAACTATCCCTTCTAGGACAACATCCTCAACCGCTAAATCCTCAATATCAACATCATCCGGTCCTGCATTAGGACACTCTATCGGATCCACAATCCGATCTCCAATTAGTAATAAAATATCATCGCGATGTTGCTCCTCAACCTCAGGGTTCGGAGTCCCGCTACCATATATGATAACGAACTACGCTCCTATCACGATATTTATAAGGGTTCCCATAAGGGTTTTAACTATCAGTGCTACGTTAGGTAGCCCGACTATGAACTTGGCAAGAGTTCTTATTATCTTAGTTAACTTATTATCTTAACGTCCCATCATCTCTGAGGTTTATAACGCTTAGCTCTGATACCACTTCTGTAACACCCCCAAATCCGGGGTCGGGGATCTGGGTTGTCACGAGTTCCATTTCCCTTAATAACACCCAATCTTAATAATTACTCAACTACTCTGTACTGTGACCCCACAATAAACACACACACACCACACGTTATAGTCTCAGAGATGAACATCCAAAAATAACCACAAGTCTTTTTATTCCATAATTATCTGCTAATACACCTTAAAAGGGTTCTGAATAAATTTAAATTTCTTTGCCATTATTACAATTCATAAATATACATAAATCTGGTACATCAAAAGTTGAAGCCTAGTCTATTGGTAGTTCCCTACCTCAGCTACAGTGACTTCAATGCCTATAGGAAGCTGCGGAACGCTTCCTATCCGCTCGCGAATTGGGAGCTTGGTCCTGTTCATCTTATCTATCTGATGTTGTGTGATGAAAGAAGAAAGCAAGGGTGAGCAGCAAGCCCACCAAAATAATATGTATAATGATTAACAATATATGAGCCTACTCATAATACTCATGAAAGTCTTGGTCAAAAGAAATGAACCAAGTTGATAACTTAATGCGATGAAGTCGCAAAATATTCAGTATATATATATATACATATATACTTTTCAAAATATTGGAAGTCCTCTTCCATGCATAATATACACAAAGTCCCAGTGTATAACTGTATAAAAATATCGTTGCAAGGTGATCTAATATATCTAACCTTGTCTCAACGTTTTTCTGAAAATCTTTGTCATTCTTAAGACAATTATTAATTAGATATAAGTTTAAAAGATGAAGTTACAAGATACCCCAATATACTTATATATTTCCCAAATACTACTTGAACTACCACCGTTCAAGTTATAATTAGTTTCAAAAGTTCATCCCACTGATGAGACCACAAGATAAGACTTGAATAGATTCAATCTTTGAAATATTATTGAATGAAAAAGTTATGAGATACTTTATTTAGTCCCGATATATATATATCCACATATATATATCTCTAAAACATTTCCTGGAACCTCTGTTATGTAAAGTATGAACAGAGTTTGAAACATCCAATGAATTTTGGAAAGGAAAAGAATTTTGGCATAAACCAGATATCTTGCTGATCAGGCAAAGATACCCATAAGTAACCTTTTCTACTAGTAGATGGACGAATTCCCCACTAGTCATCACCCTGGCCGCATTAGGACCTATGCTGGACTGCCACTCAGCCACTTATGCATTTGATGGACTCCCACTGAGCCACTTACACTATCATGGACGCCCACTGAGCCCATGTTGCTTATGCCGACTCAATAGATGGACTTACTTCCCGAACGTTGGATAAGTAATCAATTCATTTACCAAAACTGCAACCTTGTTGCGAATATAAAATACACCACAGAGCCGGATCCCTCAGGTTTTAAGCGAGTATTTAAATCCCCTTAAAAAGGAAGATCTTAAATATAAACATGAGTTTTGGGATCCGCTCTAACTTTTAAAAATCATTTTGAAGACTCGAAAACACTTTATAGAGTGTTTGGAGTAAAGCTGATTTAATGAAGTAAATCAGTCCCCAGAATATTTAGAAAATGACTGAATATTATTAATTAAATAATATTCCCATAAAGAATAATCTTTATAAAAATAATTGAAGTAGAAGTATTAAAATTTATACTTGAAACGAGTATTAAATAACCAAAGATATACTTATATGAAAGTATTATCTTCATTTGAATAATCGAAAATAAGTTTGATTATCGAAACATTATTCTTTAATAAAATACAGAATATATCTCAGCAAATAATCGGAGTCATAGATCCTCAAATGAATATTCAAATAATATTCAATAAATAATATAAACTGAGTCATAAGTCCTCGAATGAATATTCGAAATAATATTCATTAAATAAAATAAAGTTTAAAGTTATCGAATAAACCTTATTCGATTAATAGTTTGGAAAACTATAACCATATATATATATAAATATATATATATCCATATCCATATATATACAAAATCTACTCGGGATCCTCGACTCCCGGTTTTAGAAAATTTTTTCACCTTTGGGTCCCTACACTAAGGGTATATGCAAGATACCGCTATCCTCTAGCATAGGTATTATCAACTGAACCAACAGATATATATTTCAAGAATATGAAACAGGCATGCATATATACCATATCACATGCTACAATATATCGCAAGAATTTGCTAAATAACCAACATGCATCTATCGCAAGATAATGCATATACAAGTGTATACATCACAACAACAGTATAACGGATAGAATACTTGCCTGAGCGACTTGGGGTGATAAAAGGCTCGGGACGAGTCTGGTAACCTATAAACAACAAGTAAGTTGGAATTAAACCAAAGTCACTTGTAAACCTATACTTTAACTAACTTAGACTCTAACGCTTGTTTTGCGCCTACTGATTCTCTTAAGTCACTCGAGTACCCTCGGCTCCACCATTTTTAATAATTTAACCTTTACGAGTTTTAATGCGATTCCTTCGCGAGTGTCTTACCAACTGCCTAACATACTTACCATAAATGTTTCATACATTAATTAACCCTTTTTGGTCTTTAACCTATGTTTCAAAGTAAGGCGAGGGGAAAAGTTTCATTCGCGAAACGCCGTTACTTGAAACGGTCGTTTCTCCTAAACCGTGCATCGGAATCGAACGAACTACATATCAAAACGAAGCTCGTAACATGAGCTATCTAAACATGGCAGTGGTCATAATCTAGCAGGGGGTCCTCGGGTCCTAATGTTATGCACAAAACAGTCTAAAGAAAATCGGACGTTACGACGGCTATGTTTACGCGATTACCAATATTTATACCACTCCAATTCTTTACCAATTCACTACAAACCACCCAACCATCATCAATACATCAAACAAAACTTATATCAAGGCAAAGTCAGTCCATAATCTCAAGGTTTTCCAACTTATTCCACCGCAAACATGATCTACTAACCATAACTTAAGATTCATTAACCATTAACCAAGATTCATATCCAAAATCACCACAAATCCAACCAAACTATCTAACATACATTGATCTTGCTATACATACATGGATATTTCTATATATACATTAATCCATCCATAAACTCATCAAAACTCAAAGTTCAAACTATAAGTTAAAGGTAAAAGTTGTTTATACCTCCTTGAAGCTTCCTAACACAACCCAAGAGCTTTGAATGCCTAAAAGAACCTTGATCCTTGCTTGTATAACCTTAATCTTTCATAAAAATTCAAGAAAACTAAAGTTATTTCTTGAAGGTTACTATTCACCATCTTCTTCCTTGATTTATTGGAAGAGATTGTGAAGGAATTAGGAGCTTAAACTTATAGCATATCCATATCTATGTACAAGGAAGCTTAGATAATTACCTTGTGATTTAACAATGCTTGGAACTTGATTTTTGAAATTCTTGCCCTTGAAAAAGATGAAAAGCCGAGAGCAAGATGATGAGAATGAAATGATTTTGTGTTTTTTGATTTGTTTGGCTTAGCTTGGTTGTTTTTTTGTTTTGTTTTTGGTTAATTACCTTAATAACCTTATATTTGTGTGGTTGTAAACCAACCACACCTCCTCCTTCCCTATGTCATGCTTACATCACATTGCTATGTCATCCTCCCTTCCTTGTCCTCTTCTCATTGGTTGGGTGACATCACTTCCTCTAATCCCTTTGCTTAACTTCCTAATTGTTTGCCTAATGACCGCTGATCTGTTATACGGTTCGCTTAACTTTCGTTTTCGTTTATCGTTTGAGGGATCATACCCGGGATCTTATTACTTAGGTTCCCTTAACCTTTCTCAATATATTATATTCCTTTTATGATCCTCTCCTATAATCCTTTAATGTAAATCATTTTTATCCTGTTACCTTATACTCAATTCTCTCCGTATCTAGTGGATTTCCGGGAAAAATCAAAGTGTTCGGATTTGGATTCTGACGATCTTTACATACACTTACATCCCATATAAAGTACTAATAAAATCTCAGAATATCCATATCAGAACCCCTACATAGTGTGGCATGAAAAGTTTTCTCATTCAGCAAAAACACTATTCATAAGGGTTTCAAAAATTTTCCAAAAATTGGGGTTATTACATATAGGGTCCAAAGTGACTCTAATATGGTAAAAAGTGACTTACATGGTTGATTAGAGGCAAAATTTGGTCCAAAATTGACTCGTACGAAACGGGTACCAACAGGTGTTTAAAGGATGTCATTTTGCATGTGCATGATGTTAACTATTAATTTTATCAACATATGGTGGATAGTGACTCTTATAGGGTACAAAATGACTCTAATATGGTGAAAAGTGACTTACAGGGTTGATTAGAGCCAAAATGTGGAACAAAATTCACTTATTTGAAAGTGGCACTAAGAGGTGGTAAAAATATGTCAACTTGGATGTATATGATGTTAACATATTAATTGTACAAATATATGGTGGAAAATGACTCTTATAGGGTGCCAAAGGACTCTAATATGGTGAAAAGTGACTTGCACGATTGATTAGAGCAAAAATATGGAACAAAATTGACTTGTATGAAAGTGGCACTAAGAGGTGGTAAAAGGATGTCAAATTGGATGTATATGATGTTAACATATTAATTTTACAAATATATGGTGTAAAATGACACTTATAGGGTCCAAAGTGACTCTAATATGGTGAAAAGTGACTTGCATGGTTGATTAGAGCCAAAATGTGGTCCAAAATTGACTCGTACAAAAGGGGTACCAAGAGGTGGTTAAAGGATGTCATTTTGCATGTTCATGATATTAACTATTAATTGTATCAATATATGGTGGCAAGTGACTCTTATAGGGTACAAAGTGACTCTAATATGGTGAAAAGTGACTTACATGGTTGATTAGAGCCAAAATGTGGAACAAAATTGACTTGTATGAAAGTGGCACTAAGAGGTGGTAAATGGATGTCAACTTGGATGTATATGATGTTAACATGTTAATCGTAAAAATATATAAAGGAAAATGACTCTTATAGGGTACAAAGGGACTCTAATATGGTGAAAAGTAACTTACACGATTGATTAGAGCCAAAATATGGAACAAAATTGACCTGTATGAAAGTGGCACTAAGAGGTGGTAAAAGGATGTCAAATTGGATGTATATGATGTTAACATATTAATTTTACAAATATATGGTGGAAAATGACACTTATAGGGTCCAAAGTGACTCTAATATGGTGAAAAGTGACTTACATGGTTGATTAGAGGCAAAATGTGGTCCAAAATTGACTAGTACGAAACGGGTACCAACAGGTGGTTAAAGGATGTCATTTTGCATGTGCATGATGTTAACTATTAATTTTATCAACATATGGTGGATAGTGACTCTTATAGGGTACAAAATGACTCTAATATGGTGAAAAGTGACTTACATGGTTGATTAGAGCCAAAATGTGGAACAAAATTGACTTGTATGAAACTAGCACTAAGAGGTGGTAAAAGGATGTCAACTTGGACGTATATGATGTTAACATGTTAATTGTACAAATATATGGTGGAAAATGACTCTTATAGGGTGCAAAAGGACTCTAATACGGTGAAAAGTGACTTGCACGATTGATTAGAGCCAAAATATGGAACACAATTGACTTGTATGAAAGTGGCACTAAGAGGTGGTAAAAGGATGTCAAATTGGATGTATATGATGTTTACATATTAATTTTACAAATATATGGATGAAAATGACACTTATAGGGTCCAAAGTGACTCTAATATGGGGAAAAGTGACTTACATGGTTGATTAGAGCCAAAACGTGGTACAAAATTGACTCGTACAAAAGGGGTACCAAGAGGTGGTTAAAGGATGTCATTTTGCATGTTCATGATGTTAACTATAAATTGTATCAATATATGGTGGAAAGTGACTCTTATAGGGTACAAAGGGACTCTAATATGGTGAAAAGTGACTTACATGGTTGATTAGAGCCAAAATGTGGAACAAAATTGACTTGTATGAAAGTGGCACTAAGAGGTGGTAAAAGGAAGTCAAATTGGATGCATATGATGTTAACATGTTAATTGTAAAAATATATGATGGAAAATGACTCTTATAGGGTGCAAAGTGACTCTAATATAGTGAAAAGTGACTTACATGGTTGATTAGAGCCAAAATGGGGAATAAAATTTACTTGTATTAAACTGTCACTAAGATATGGTAAAAGAATGTCAAATTGGATGTAAATGAAATTAACATGTTAATTGTACAAATATATGGTGGAAAGTGACTCTTATAGGGTGCAAAGTGACTCTAATATGGTGGGAAGTCACTTACATGATTGATTAGTGCCAAAATGTGGCCCAAAATTGACAAATAGGAAAGGGGTACCAAGAGGTGGTTAAAGGATGTCAAATTGGATGTATATGATGTTAACATGTTAATTGTACAAATATATGGAGGAAAATGACTATTGTAGGAAGTAAAGTGACTCTAATATGGTGAAAAGTGACTTGCATGGTTGATTAGAGCCAAAATGTGGAACAATTTTTTGACTTGTATGAAAGTGGCACTAAGAGTGGTAAAAGGATGTCAAATTTGATGTATATGATGTTAATATGTTAATAGTACAAATATATGGAGGAAAATGACTCTTATAGGGTGCAAAGGGACTCTAATATGGTGAAAAGTGACATACACGGTTGATTAGAGCCAAAATGTGAAAAAAAATTGACTTGTATGAAAGTGGCACTAAGAGGTGTTAAAAGGATGTCAAATTAGATGTATATGATATTAACATATTAATTTTACAAATATATGGTGGAAAATGACAGTTTTAGGGTCCAAAGTGACTCTAATATGGTGAAAAGTGACTTACATGGTTGATTAGAGCCAAAATGTGGTCCAAAATTGACTCGTACGAAAGCGGTATCAAGAGGTGGTTAAAGAATTTCATTTTGCATGTTCATGATGTTAACTATTAATTGTATCAACAAATGGTGGAAAGTGACTCGTATAGGGTACAAAGTGACTCTAAAATGGTGCAAAGTGACTTACATGGTTGATTAGAGCCAAAATGTGGAACAAAATTGACTTGTGTCAAAGTGGCACTAAGAGGTGGTAAAAGGATATCAAATTGGATGTATATGATGTTAACATGTTAATTGTATAAATATATAGTGGAAAATGACTCTTATAGGGTGCAAAGTGACTCTAATATGATGGGAAGTCACTTACATTATAGATGAGAGCTAAAATGTGGCCCAAATTTGACTCGTAGGAAAGGGGTACCAAGAGGTGGTTAAAGGATGTCATATTGCATGTTCAATATTTTAACTTTTAATTGTATCAACATATGGTGGCAAGTGACTCTTATAGGGTACAAAGTGATTCTAATATGGTGAAAAGTGACTTACATGGTTTATTAGATCCAAAATGTGGAACAAAATTGACTTGTATGAAACTGTCACTAAGATATGGTAAAAGGATGTCAAATTGGATGTATATGATATCAACATGTTAATTGTACAAATATATGGTGAAAAGTGACTTTTATAGGGTGCAAAGTGACTCTAATATTGTGGGAAGTCACTTACATGATTTATTAGAGACAAAATGTGGCCTAAATTGACTCATAGGAAAGGGGTACCAAGAGGTGGTTAAAAGATGTCAAATTGGATGTATATGATGTTAACATGATAATTGTACAAATATATGGAGGAAAATGACTATTGTAGGAAGCAAAGTGACTCTAATATGGTGAAAAGTGACATGCATAGTTGATTAGAGCCAAAATGTGGAACAATTTTTTGACTTGTATAAAAGTGGCACTAAGAGGTGGTAAAAAGATGTCAAATTGGATGTATATGATGTTAACATGTTAATAGTACAAATATATGGTGGAAAATGACTCTTATAGGGTGCAAAGGGACTCTAATATGGTGAAAAATGACTTACACGGTTGATTAGAGCCAAAATGTAGAACAAAATTGACTTGTATGAAAGTGGCACTAAGAAGTGGTAAAAGAATGTCAAATTGGATGTATATGATGTTAACATATTAATTTTACAAATATATGGTGGAAAATGACACTTACAGGGTCCAAAGTGACTCTAATACGGTAAAAAGTGACTTACATGGTTGATTAGAGGCAAAATGTGGTCCAAAATTGACTCGTACGAAACGGGTACCAACAGGTGTTTAGAGGATGTCATTTTGCATGTGCATGATGTTAACGATTAATTTTATCAACATATGGTGGATAGTGACTCTTATAGGGTACAAAATGACTCTAATATGGTGAAAAGTGACTAACATGGTTGATTAGAGCCAAAATGTGGAACAAAATTGACTTATATGAAAGTGGCACTAAGAGGTGGTAAAAGGATGTCAACTTGGATTTATATGATGTTAACATGTTAATTGTACAAATATATGGTGGAAAATTACTCTTATAGGGTGCCAAAGGACTCTAATATGGTGAAAAGTGATTTGCACGATTGATTAGAGCAAAAATATGGAACAAAATTGACTTGTATGAAAGTAGCACTAAGAGGTGGTAAAAGGATGTCAAATTGGATGTATATGATGTTAACATATTAATTTTACAAATATATGGTGTAAAATGACACTTATAGGGTCCAAAGTGACTCTAATATGGTGAAAAGTGACTTGCATGGTTGATTAGAGCCAAAATGTGGTCCAAAATTGACTCGTACAAAGGGGTACCAAGAGGTGGTTAAAGGATGTCATTTTGCATGTTCATGATATTAACTATTAATTGTATCAATATATGGTGGCAAGTGACTCTTATAGGGTACAAAGTGACTCTAATATGGTGAAAAGTGACTTACATGGTTGATTAGAGCCAAAATGTGGAACAAAATTGACTTGTATGAAAGTGGCACTAAGAGGTGGTAAATGGATTTCAACTTGGATGTATATGATGTTAACATGTTAATCGTAAAAATATATAAAGGAAAATGACTCTTATAGGGAACAAAGGGACTCTAATATGGTGAAAAGTAACTTACACGATTGATTAGAGCCAAAATATGGAGCAAAATTTACTTGTATGAAAGTGGCACTAAGAGGTGATAAAAGGATGTCAAATTGGATGTATATGATGTTAACATATTAATTTTACAAATATATGGTGGAAAATGACACTTATAGGGTCCAAAGTGACTCTAATACGGTGAAAAGTGACTTACATGGTTGATTAGAGGCAAAATGTGGTCCAAAATTGACTAGTATGAAACGGGTACCAACAAGTGGTTAAAGGATGCCATTTTGCATGTGCATGATGTTAACTATTAATTTTATCAACATATGGTGGATAGTGACTCTTATAGGGTACAAAATGACTCTAATATGGTGAAAAGTGACTTACATGGTTGATTAGAGCCAAAATATGGAACAAAATTGACTTGTATGAAACTGGCACTAAGAGGTGGTAAAAGGATGTCAACTTGGATGTATATGATGTTAACATGTTAATTGTACAAATATATGGTGGAAAATGACTCTTATAGGGTTCAAAAAGACTCTAATATGGTGAAAAGTGACTTGCACGATTGATTAGAGCCAAAATATGGAACAAAATTGACTTATATGAAAGTGGCACTAAGAGGTGGTAAAAGGATGTCAACTTGGATTTATATGATGTTAACATGTTAATTGTACAAATATATGGTGGAAAATTACTCTTATAGGGTGCCAAAGGACTCTAATATGGTGAAAAGTGACTTACATGGTTGATTAGAGCCAAAACGTGGTCCAAAATTGACTCGTACAAAAGGGGTACCAAGAGGTGGTTAAAGGATGTCATTTTGCATGTTCATGATGTTAACTATAAATTGTATCAATATATGGTGGCAAGTGACTCTTATAGGGTACAAAAGGACTCTAATATGGTGAAAAGTGATTTACATGGTTGATTAGAGCCAAAATGTGGAACAAAATTGACTTGTATGAATGTGGCACTAAGAGGTGGTAAAAGGATGTCAACTTGGATGTATATGAAGTTAACATGTTTATTGTACAAATATATGGTGGAAAATGACTCTTATAGGGTCCAAACTGACTCTAATATGGTGAAAAGTGACTTACATGGTTGATTAGAGCCAAAATGTGGAATAAAATTGACTTGTATGAAATTGTCACTAAGATGTGGTAAATGAATGTCAATTTGGATGTATATGATGTTAACATGTTAATTGTACAAAATATGGTAAAAAGTGACTCTTATAGGGTGCAAAGTGACTCTAATATGGTGGGAAGTCACTTACATGATTGATTAGAGCCAAAATGTGGCCCAAAATTGACTCATAGGAAAGGGGTACCAAGAGGTGGTTAAAGGATGTCAAATTGGATGTATATGATGGTATCTTGTTAATTGTACAAATATATGGAGGAAAATGACTATTATAGGAAGCAAAGTGACTCTAATATGGTAAAAAGTGACTTGCATGGTTGATTAGAGCCATAATGTGGAACAATTTTTTGACTTGTATGAAAGTGGCACTAAGAGGTGGTAAAAGGATGTCAACTTGGATGTATATGATGTTAACATGTAAATTGTACAAATATATGGTGGAAAATAACTCTTATAGGGTGCCAAAGGACTCTAATATGGTGAAAAGTGACTTGCACGATTGATTAGAGCAAAAATATGGAACAAAATTGACTTGTATAAAAGTGGCACTAAGAGGTGGTAAAAGGATGTCAAATTAGATGTATATGATGTTAACATATTAGTTTTACAAATATATGGTGGAAAATGACACTAATAGGGTCCAAAGTGACTCTAATATGGTGAAAAGTGACTTACATGGTTGATTAGAGCCAAAATGTGGTCCAAAATTGACTCGTACAAAAGGGGTACCAAGAGGTGGTTAAAGGATGTCATTTTGCATGTTCATGATATTAACTATTAATTGTATCAATATATGGTGGCAAGTGACTCTTATAGGGTACAAAGTGACTCTAATATGGTGAAAAGTGACTTACATGGTTGATTATAGTCAAAATGTGGAACAAAATTGACTTGTATGAAAGTGGCACTAAGAGGTGGTAAAAGGACGTCAACTTGGATGTATATGATGTTAACATGTTAATCGTAAAAATATATGAAGGAAAATATCTCTTATAGGCTACAAAGGGACTCTAATATGGTGAAAAGTAACTTACAAGATTGAGTAGATCCAAAATATGGAACAAAATTGACTTGTATGGAAGTGGCACTAAGAGGTGGTAAAAGGATGTCAAATTGGATGTATATGATATTAACATCTTAATTTTACAAATATATGGTGGAAAATGACACTTATAGGGTCCAAAGTGACTCTAATATGGTGAAAAGTGACTTACATGGTTGATTAGAGGCAAAATGAGGTTCAAAATTGACTCGTACGAAACGAGTACCAACAGGTGGTTAAAGGATGTCATTTTGCATGTGCATTATGTTAACTATTAATTGTATCAATATATGGTGGCAAGTGACTCTTATAGGGTACAAAGGGACTCTAATATGGTGAAAAGTGACTTACATCGTTGATTAAAGCCAAAATATGGAAGAAAATTGACTTGTATGAAACTGGCACTAAGAGGTGGTAAAAGGATGTCAACATGGATGTATATGATGTTAACATGTTAATTGTACAAATATATGGTGGACAATGACTCTTATAGGGTCCAAAGTGACTCGAATATGGTGAAAAGTGACTTACATGGTTGATTAGAGCGAAAATGGGGAATAAAATTGACTTGTATGAAATTGTCACTAAGATGTGGTAAAAGAATGTCAATTTGGATGTATATAATGTTAACATGTTAATTGTACAAAATATGGTGGAAAGTGACTCTTATAGGGTGCAAAGTGACTCTAATATAGTGGAAAGTCACTTACATGATTAATTATAGCCAAAATGTGGCCCAAAATTGACTAATAGGAAAGGGGTACCAAGAGGTGGTTAAAGGATGTCAAATTGGATGTATATGATGCTAACATGTTAATTGTACAAATATATGGAGGAAAATGACTATTAAATAGGAATCAAAGTGACTCTAATACGGTCAAAATTGACTTGCATGGTTGATTAGAGCCAAAATGTGGAACAATTTTTTGACTTGTATGAAAGTGGCACTAAGAGGTGGTAAAAGGATGTTAAATTTGATGTATATGATGTTAACATGTTAATAGTACAAATATATGGTGGAAAATGACTCTTATAGGGTGCAAAGGGACTCTAATATGGTGAAAAGTGACTTATACGGTTGATTAGAGCCAAAATGTGGAACAAAATTGACTTGTATGAAAATGGCACTAAGACGTGGTAAAAGGATGTCAAATTGGATGTATATGATGTTTACATATTAATTTTACAAATATACGGTGGAAAATGACACTTATAGGGTCCAAAGTGACTCTAATATGGTGAAAAGTGACTTACATGGTTGATTAGAGCCAAAATGTGGTCCAAAATTGACTCGTACAAAAGGGGTACCAAGAGGTGGTTAAATGATGTCATTTTGCATGTTCATGATGTTAACTATTAATTGTATCAATATATGGTGGCAAGTGACTCTTATAGGGTACAAAGTGACTCTAATATGGTGAAAAGTGACTTAAATGGTTGATTAGAGCTAAAATGTGGAACAAAATTGATTTGTATGAAAGTGGCACTAAGAGGTGGTAAAAGGATATCAAATTGGATATATATGATATTAATATATTAATTTTACAAATATATGGTGGAAAATGACACTTTTAGGGTCCAAAGTGACTCTAATATGGTGAAAAGTGACTTACATGGTTGATTAGAGCCAAAATGCGGTCCAAAATTGACTCGTACGAAAGGGGTATCAAGAGGTGGTTAAAGGATGTCATTTTGCATGTTCATGATGTTAACTATTAATTGTATCAACAAATGGTTGAAAGTGACTCTTATAGGGTACAAAGTGACTCTAAAATGGTGAAAAGTGACTTACATGGTTGATTAGAGCCAAAATGTGGAACAAAATTGACTTGAGTGAAAGTGGCACTAAGAGGTGGTAAAAGGATATCAAATTGATTGTATATGATGTTAACATGTTAATTGTACAAATATATGGTGGAAAATGACTCTTATAGGATGCAAAGTGACTCTAATATGATGGGAAGTCAGTTACATTATAGATGATAGCTAAAATGTGGCCCAAATTTGACTCGTAGGAAAGGGGTACCAAGAGTGGTTAAAGGATGTCATATTGCATGTTCATGATTTTAACTATTAATTGTATCAACATATGGTGGCAGGTGACTCTTATAGCGTGCAAAGTGACTCTATTATGGTGAAAAGTGACTTACATGGTTGATTAGATCCAAAATGAGGAACAAAATTGACTTGTATGAAACTGTCACTAAGATGTGCTAAAAGGATGTCAAATTGGATGTATATGATGGTAACATGTTAATTATACAAATATATGGTGGAAAGTGACTCTTATAGGGTGCAAAGTGACTCTAATATGGCGGGAAGTCACTTACATGATTGATTAGAGCCAAAATGTTGCCCAAAATTGACTCATAGGAAAGGGGTACCAAGAGGTGGTTAAAAGATGTCAAATTTGATGTATATGATGTTAACATGTTAATTTTACAAATATATGGAGGAAAATGACTATTGTAGGAAGCGAAGTGACTCTAATATGGTGAAAAGTGACTTACATGGTTGATTAGAGCCAAAATGTGGAACAATTTTTTGACTTGTATAAAAGTGGCACTAAGAGGTGGTAAAAGGATGTCAAATTGGATGTATATGATGTTAACATGTTAATAGTACAAATATATGGTGGAAAATGACTCTTATATGGTGCAAAGGGACTCTAATATGGTGAAAAATGACTTACACAGTTGATTAGAGCCAAAATGTGGAACAAAATTGACTTGTATGAAAGTGGCACTAAGAGGTGGAAAAAGGATGTCAAATTGGATGTATATGATGTTAACATATTAATTTTACAAATATATGGTGGATAATGATACTTATAGGGTCCAAAGTGACTCTAATATGGTGAAAAGTTACTTGGTTGATTAGAGGCAAAATGTGGTCCAAAATTGACTCGTACGAAACGGGTACCAACAGGTGGTTAAAGGATGTCATTTTGCATGTGCATGATGTTAACTATTAATTTTATCAACATATGGTGGATAGAGACTCTTATAGGGTACAAAATGACTCTAATATGGTGAAAAGTGACTTACATGGTTGAGTAGAGCTAAAATGTGGAACAAAATTGACTTGTATGAAAGTGGCACTAAGAGGTGGTAAAAGGATATCAAATTAGATGTATATGATGTTAACATGTTAATTGTACAAATATATGATGGAAAATGACTCTTATAGGGTACAAAGTGACTCTAATATGATGGGAAGTCACTTAAATTATAGATGAGAGCTAAAATGTGGCCCAAATTTGACTCGTAGGAAAGGGGTACCAAGAGCTGGTTAAAGGATGTCATATTGTATGTTCATGATGTTAACTATCAATTTTATCAATATACGGTGGCAAGTGCCTCTTATAGGGTGCAAAGCGACTCTAATATGGTGAAAAGTGACTTACATGGTTGATTAGATCCAAAATGTGGAACAAAATTGACTTGTATGAAACTGTCCCTAAGATGTGCTAAAAGGATGTCAAATTGGATGTATATTATGTTAACATGTTAATTGTACAAATATATGGTGGAAAGTGACTCTTATAGGGTACAAAGTGACTCTAATATGGTGGGAAGTCACTTACATGATTGATTAGAGCCAAAATGTGGCCCAAAATTGACTTATAGGAAAGGGGTACCAAGAGGTGGTTAAAAGATGTCAAATTGAATGTATATGATGTTAACATGTTAATTGTACAAATATATGGAGGAAAATGACTATTGTAGGAAGCAAAGTGACTCTAATATGGTGAAAAGTGACTTGCATGGTTGATTAGAGCCAAAATGTGGAACAATTTTTTGACTTGTATAAAAGTGGAACTAAGAGGTGGTAAAAGGATGTCAAATTGGATGTATATGATGTTAACATGTTAATAGTACAAATATATGGTGGAAAATGACTCTTATAGGGTGCAAAGGGACTCTAATATGGTGAAAAATGACTTACACGGTAAATTAGGGACAAAATGTGGAACAAAATTGACTTATATGAAAGTGGCATTAATATGTGGTAAAAGGATGTCAATTTGGATGTATATGATGTGAACATATTAATTTTATAAATATATGGTGGAAAATGACACTTATAGGGTCCAAAATGACTCTAATATGGTGAAAAGTGACTTACATGGTTGATTAGAGGCAAAATGTGGTCCAAAATTGACTCGTACGAAACGGGTACCAACAGGTGGTTAAAGGATGTCATTTTGCATGTGCATGATGTTAACTATTAATTTTATCAACATATGGTGGATAGTGACTCTTATAGGGTACAAAATGACTCTAATATGGTGAAAAGTGACTTACATGGTTGATTAGAGCCAAAATGTGGAACAAAATTGATTTGTATGAAACTGGCACTAAAAGGTGGTAAAAGGATGTCAACTTGGATGTATATGATGTTAACATGTTAATTGTATAAATATATGTTGGAAAATGACTCTTATAGGGTGCAAAAGGACTCTAATATGGTAAAAAGTGACTTGCACGATTGATTAGAGTCAAAATATGGAACAAAATTGACTTGTATGAAAGTGGAACTAAGAGGTGGTAAAAGGATGTCAAATTGGATGTATATGATATTTACATATTAATTTTACAAATATATGGTGGAAAATGACACTTATAGGGTTCAAAGTGACTCTAATATGGGGAAAAGTGACTTACATGGTTGATTTGAGCCAAAACGTGGTCCAAAATTGACTCGTACAAAAGGAGTACCAAGAGGTGGTTAACGGATGTCATTTTGCATGTTCATGATGTTAACTATAAATTGTATCAATATATGGTGGCAAGTGACTCTTATAGGGTACAAAGGGACTCTAATAATTGTGAAAAGTGACTTACATGGTTGATTAGAGCCAAAATGTGGAACAAAATTGACTTGTGCGAAAGTGGCACTAAGAGGTGGTAAAAGGATGTCAACTTAGATGTATATCATGTTAACATGTTAATTGTACAAATATATGGTGGAAAATGACTCTGATAGGGTCCAAAGTGACTCTAATATGGTGAAAAGTGACTTACATGGTTGATTAGAGCCAAAATGGGGAATAAAATTGACTTGTATGAAATTGTCACTAAGATGTGGTAAAAGAATGTCAATTTGGATGTATATGATGTTAACATGTTAATTGTACAAAATATGGTGGAAAGTGACTCTTATAGGGTGCAAAGTGACTCTAATATGGTGGGAAGTCACTTACATGATTGATTAGAGCCAAAATGTGGCCCAAAATTGACTCATAGGAAAGGGGTACCAAGAGGTGGTTAAAGGATGTCAAATTGGATGTATATGATGGTAACATGTTAATTGTACAAATATATGGAGGAAAATGACTATAGTAGGAAGCAAAGTGACTCTGATATGGTGAAAAGTGACTTGCATGGTTGATTAGAGCCAAAATGTGGAACAATTTTTTGACTTGTATGAAAGTGGCACTATGAGGTGGTAAAAGGATGTCAACTTGGATGTATATGATGTTAACATGTTAATTGTACAAATATATGGTGGAAAATGACTCTTATAGGGTGCCAAAGGACTCTAATATGGTGAAAAGTGACTTGCACGATTGATTAGAGCAAAAATATGGAACAAAATTGACTTGTATGAAAGTGGCACTAAGAGGTGGTAAAAGGATGTCAAATTGGATGTATATGATGTCAACATATTAATTTTACAAATATATGGTGGAAAATGACACTTGTAGGGTCCAAAGTGACTCTAATATGGTGAAAAGTGACTTACATGGTTGATTAGAGCCAAAATGTGGTCCAAATTTGACTCGTACAAAAGGGGTACCAAGAGGTGGTTAAAGGATGTCATTTTGCATGTTCATGATATTAACTATTAATTGTATCAATATATGGTGGCAAGTGACTCTTATAGGGTACAAAGTGACTCTAATATGGTGAAAAGTGACTTACATGGTTGATTAGAGCCAAAATGTGGAACAAAATTGACTTGTATGAAAGTGGCACTAAGAGGTGGTAAAAGGTTGTTAACTTGGATGTATATGATGTTAACATGTTAATCGTAAAAATATATGAAGGAAAATGACTCTTATAGGGTACAAAGGGACTCTAATATGGTGAAAAGGAACTTACACGATTGATTAGAGCCAAAATATGGAACAAAATTGACTTGTATGAAAGTGGCACTAAGAGGTGGTAAAAGGATGTCAAATTGGATGTATATGATGTTAACATATTAATTTTACAAATATATGGTGGAAAATGGCACTTATAGGGTTCAAAGTGACTCTAATATGGTGAAAAGTGACTTACATGGTTGATTAGAGGCAAAATGTGGTCCAAAATTGACTCAAACGAAACGGGTACCAACAGGTGGTTAAAGGATCTCATTTTGCATGTGCATGATGTTAACTATTAATTTTATCAACATATGGTGGATAGTGACTCTTATAGGTCACAAAATGACTCTAATATGGTGAAAAGTGACTTACATGGTTGATTAGAGCCAAAATGTGGAACAAAATTGACTTGTATGAAACTGGCACTACGAGGTGGTAAAGGATGTCAATTCGATGTATATGATGTTAACATGTTAATTGTACAAATATATGGTGGAAAATGACTCTTATAGGGTGCAAAAGGACTCTAATATGGTGAAAAGTGACTTGCACGATTGATTAGAGCCAAAATGTGGAACAAAATTGACTTGTATGAAAGTGGAACTAAGAGGTGGTAAAAGGATGTCAAATTGGATGTATATGATGTTAACATATTAATTTTAAAAATATATGGTGGAAAATGACACTTGTAGGGTCCAAAGTGACTCTAATATGGTGAAAAGTGACTTACATGGTTGATTAGAGCCAAAATGTGGTCCAAATTTGACTCGTACAAAAGAGGTACCAAGAGGTGGTTAAAGGATGTCATTTTGCATGTTCATGATATTAACTATTAATTGTATCAATATATGGTGGCAAGTGACTCTTATAGGGTACAAAGTGACTCTAATATGGTGAAAAGTGACTTACATGGTTGATTAGAGCCAAAATGTGGAACAAAATTGACTTGTATGAAAGTGGCACTAAGAGGTGGTAAAAGGATGTTAACTTGGATGTATATGATGTTAACATGTTAATCGTAAAAATATATGAAGGAAAATGACTCTTATAGGGTACAAAGGGACTCTAATATGGTAAAAAGTAACTTACACGATTGATTAGAGCCAAAATATGGAACAAAATTGATTTGTATGAAAGTGGCACTAAGAGGTGGTAAAAGGATGTCAAATTGGATGTATATGATGTTAACATATTAATTTTACAAATATATGGTGGAAAATGGCACTTATAGGGTCCAAAGTGACTCTAATATGGTGAAAAGTGACTTACATGGTTGATTAGAGGCAAAATGTGGTCCAAAATTGACTCAAACGAAACGGGTACCAACAGGTGGTTAAAGGATCTCATTTTGCATGTGCATGATGTTAACTATTAATTTTATCAACATATGGTGGATAGTGACTCTTATAGGGCACAAAATGACTCTAATATGGTGAAAAGTGACTTACATGGTTGATTAGAGCCCAAATGTGGAACAAAATTGACTTGTATGAAACTGGCACTAAGAGGTGGTAAAAGGATGTCAACTTGGATGTATATGATGTTAACATGTTAATTGTACAAATATATGGTGGAAAATGACTCTTATAGGGTGCAAAAGGACTCTAATATGGTGAAAAGTGACTTGCACGATTGATTAGAGCCAAAATATGGAACAAAATTGACTTGTATGAAAGTGGCACTAAGAGGTGGTAAAAGGATGTCAACTTAGATGTATATCATGTTAACATGTTAATTGTACAAATATATGGTGGAAAATGACTCTTATAGGGTCCAAAGTGACTCTAATATGGTGAAAAGTGACTTACATGGTTGATTAGAGCCAAAATGGGGAATAAAATTGACTTGTATGAAATTGTCACTAAGATGTGGTAAAAGAATGTCAATTTGGATGTATATGATGTTAACATGTTAATTGTACAAAATATGGTGGAAAGTGACTCTTATAGGGTGCAAAGTGACTCTAATATGGTGGGAAGTCACTTACATGATTGATTAGAGCCAAAATGTGGCCCAAAATTGACTCATAGGAAAGGGGTACCAAGAGGTGGTTAAAGGATGTCAAATTGGATGTATATGATGGTAACATGTTAATTGTACAAATATATGGAGGAAAAGGACTATAGTAGGAAGCAAAGTGACTCTGATATGGTGAAAAGTGACTTGCATGGTTGATTAGAGCCAAAATGTGGAACAATTTTTTGACTTGTATGAAATTGGCACTATGAGGTGGTAAAAGGATGTCAAATTGGATGTATATGATGTTAACATGTTAATTGTACAAATATATGGTGGAAAATGACTCTTATAGGGTGCCAAAGGACTCTAATATGGTGAAAAGTGACTTGCACGATTGATTAGAGCAAAAATATGGAACAAAATTGACTTGTATGAAATTGGCACTAAGAGGTGGTAAAAGGATGTCAAATTGGATGTATATGATGTTAACATATTAATTTTACAAATATATGGTGGAAAATGACACTTGTAGGGTCCAAAGTGACTCTAATATGGTGAAAAGTGACTTACATGGTTGATTAGAGCCAAAATGTGGTCCAAATTTGACTCGTACAAAAGGGGTACCAAGAGGTGGTTAAAGGATGTCATTTTGCATGTTCATGATATTAACTATTAATTGTATCAATATATGGTGGCAAGTGACTCTTATAGGGTACAAAGTGACTCTAATATGGTGAAAAGTGACTTACATGGTTGATTAGAGCCAAAATGTGGAACAAAATTGACTTGTATGAAAGTGGCACTAAGAGGTGGTAAAAGGATGTTAACTTGGATGTATATGATGTTAACATGTTAATCGTAAAAATATATGAAGGAAAATGACTCTTATAGGGTACAAAGGGACTCTAATATGGTGAAAAGTAACTTACAAGATTGATTAGAGCCAAAATATGGAACAAAATTGACTTGTATGAAAGTGGCACTAAGAGGTGGTAAAAGGATGTCAAATTGGATGTATATGATGTTAACATATTAATTTTACAAATATATGGTGGAAAATGGCACTTATAGGGTCCAAAGTAACTCTAATATGGTGAAAAGTGACTTACATGGTTGATTAGAGGCAAAATGTGGTCCAAAATTGACTCAAACGAAACGGGTACCAACAGGTGGTTAAAGGATCTCATTTTGCATGTGCATGATGTTAACTATTAATTTTATCAACATATGGTGGATAGTGACTCTTATAGGGCACAAAATGACTCTAATATGGTGAAAAGTGACTTACATGGTTGATTAGAGCCAAAATGTGGAACAAAATTGACTTGTATGAAACTGGCACTAAGAGGTGGTAAAAGGATGTCTACTTGGATGTATATGATGTTAACATGTTAATTGTACAAATATATGGTGGAAAATGACTCTTATAGGGTGCAAAAGGACTCTAATATGGTGAAAAGTGACTTGCACGATTGATTAGAGCCAAAATATGGAACAAAATTGACTTGTATGAAAGTGGCACTAAGAGGTGGTAAAAGGATGTCAAATTGGATGCATATGATGTTTACATATTAATTTTACAAATATATGGTGGAAAATGACACTTATAGGGTCCAAAGTGACTCTAATATGGGGAAAAGTGACTTACATGGTTGATTAGAGCCAAAATGTGGTCCAAAATTGACTTGTACAAAAGGGGTACCAAGAGGTGGTTAAAGGATGTCATTTTGCATGTTCATGATGTTAACTATTAATTGTATCAATATATGGTGACAAGTGACTCTTATGGGGTACAAAGGGACTCTAATATGCTGAAAAGTGACTTACATGGTTGATTAGAGCCAAAATATGGAACAAAATTGACTTGTATGAAAGTGGCACTAAGGGGTGGTAAAAGGATGTTAACTTGGATGTATATGATGTTA
The DNA here is from genome assembly GCF_009905375.1 of Apium graveolens. NCBI lineage: Eukaryota > Viridiplantae > Streptophyta > Magnoliopsida > Apiales > Apiaceae > Apium > Apium graveolens. The sequence goes on along the minus strand of NC_133653.1, from coordinate 243,377,723 downwards.
ACATGTTAATTGTACAAATATATGGTGGACAATGATTCTTATAGGGTCCAAAGTGATTCTAATATGGTGAAAAGTGACTTACATGGTTGATTAGAGCCAAAATGGGGAATAAAATTGACTTGTATGAAATTGTAACTAAGATGTGGTAAAAGAATGTCAATTTGGATGTATATGATGTTAACATGTTAATTGTACAAAATATGGTGGAAAGTGACTCTTATAGGGTGCAAAGTGACTCTAATATGGTGGGAAGTCACTTACATGATTGATTAGAGCCAAAATGTGGCCCAAAATTGACTAATAGGAAAGGGGTACCAAGAGGTGGTTAAAGGATGTCAAATTGGATGTATATGATGGTAATGAAAGGAATATGTCCTAAGTCCAATCAGGTATTAGGATTTAGGAATAACTCTTTATGTAATCTGTTTTGATTTCATTGATATTAATAAAAGACTTGTTTTGTTTTTTTATTACGGGCTCTATCTATTTAAGTGTTTAAATAAGATATACCATAGTTTAGAGTAAAGCTTTTTATGGATTATGATGAGATCATAATAGTGAGACCTAAAAAGATGATAACTCTAAACTTAAATAGTTCCTGGTCGTAGGATTACTAACTGGTACATACTATGCTTGCTTCATTATGAATGATGTCTGTTCTCATAGACATTTGTGTGGTGACACTATAGCTAGTATGTAGGTGCTTATTATAGAATAAGTTCACTGAACATGACTCGCCCTGCTGAACAACTGATGGAGTTCACTCACGTGTCAGCAGTTGTTCGCTTAGTGATAGTTGTACAAGTATCCTTAGACTTGAGGTCATCATAGTCATCTTGTGTACACTGAACTGTGCTTTGGTTTAGTTCTTAGTCTCCAGGGACAATTATTAGGGCTCTTCTGGGTATAGGAATTTGTACACGAAGATAGTGTATGATCAATAAAGGATCTACCCCTTCCAGTGAAGGAAGCGAATGTTCAAGGCTGATCCACTTATGCTAGTTCAGGAATCTCTGGCCAGAGTGAATGAAATTAGAAAGGAGTTTCTAATTTGCATAGAACTACGCATAGTAAATGGTAAGCAAGTGATTGAATTAGATAGGCTTGACACGAGATCCATGCCTTGTATTTAATCGGGACATTGTTGGGTAGAAGGAGTTTATTGTACGGTAACTATTCACTGACAGGTTCTTGGTATTCTAAGCAGTGAATTCATATTATCTGGATAGTCGCGATATGCTGAGAAGTATCCCTCATGATGTAGAATAAATGTGATTAATTAATTAATCATATTTAATAAATTAGAGAATTTATATAAATAATGATAAAATAGTTTTATTATTATTTATTTCTACTACCGGCTTAATATTGAACCTACAGGGTCACACCATAAAAAGAGAATAATTTAATGGTGGAGGAATTAATTAATAATGGCTAAATAATTATTTATTTGTGAAATAAATAATTAATTGGCAAATTTAATAATTGATTAAATGAGATTTAATTGATTATAAAATAATTAAGAAAAGTTCTTAATATTATTAATTAAAGGATTTAATTTTTGGAAATTAAATCAAGAGAGAGAATTATTTCTAAAGTATTTAGAAAAAGGATTAATGATTAAAAGGTGTTTTAATTATTAATGAGAATAATAAATGGGATAATAATAATAATATTTATGGGAAAATTTCAGCTGAAAATTTTGCCTATAAATACACTATTATAGACCCTAATTTTATTCTAACCCATATCAAACCCGAAAACCCGAAAAATTTGGAAAACCCAATTCTCTCCACCTCCTTCCTCCTCCTTAACATCGTTTTCTTGGTGGATACCGGTGGAGTGCTTCACACTTGAGGAGCAACTGCTAAGGATCTCTGATCGTTGTCTCCGAATTAATTTTAAAGGTTAGATTCGATCCCTCGAATTTTTATTCATGATCTGTATGCTTTTATTTGGATTTTATATGTGTAAAAGTGTTTTGCCATGCCCCCGTTGCGTTAAAAATCCAACAATGGCATCAGAGCATAGGTTGTATGCATATAGATCTGTGATAAAAATTTCAGAATTTTATATGCTTGTATGAATTAATTATGATTTTTACAAGTTATATTATGGATTAATTTTGTCTAATGAGAAATCGTTTCTCAGAATAATTTTGAATGTTGATCTGGGTTCTACAAGTGTTGTAGATCGTCTGGGTATTTTTTTCATGATTTTATGATGTATAGATTTTTTATTATGAATTTTTGAAGTTCTTATAATTAAATTCGTAATTAAATAATTATATATATATATACGAATTGTTTGTATGTATATATATCTGTTATCTTTCTGTACAAACTCTGCTGCACGGAAGACAAACAAGATCAGGTGGTCTGACATGCACGTTAATCGAGAAGAAAAGTCAGCCGGCGGAAAAAAAAGGGGGTGTAACGCATTCTGGGAATGCGTTACACACCTGTGACGCATTCACGGAATGCGTTACACCCTTAAATGGCTTAAAAGGTGTGTAACGCATCACCGGAATGCGTTACAGGGCTTGTAACGCGTTCCTGTAATGCGTTACAGCCCTTGTGTTGATTTTAAAATTGATTTTCTGGGAGTTTCGTAACTCCGTTTTAGGCGTGCAATATACCGTTGGATTCGTTTTTTCGAGACAGATCTAATGGAGTGATCAATTTTAGTTTATATAAAAGTTTTGAACTGTTTATATTCCATGAAGTGTTTTAAAGCTGTTTTTGATCGTTTGAATTGATTTTAAATGCTTCATGTGATACATAGAGATGTATAATGCTTAGACTAATGTGCTAGATGATGTAACATGACTATCTTGATGTTTATTCATGTTGATATATGTGATATATGCTTAGTTTATCATGCGATGATAGATTTAGGTGAACTTAAATAAACATAAGGCGTTTGTTAGACAACCTAGTATAGTGAAATTGTTTCATAACCTTAATAATAATATTATGAATACAATCATGAGATTCTTGTGTTTATGAAACACGTAATTGAATATGAATTTTCGATATGAGAGAAAGGATAATTCTGTCAACAACAGATTTCTATCTGTAAGAAAGGGTTATTAAGTGACGCCTCTTGACAATGCTCCACCCGATCTGGGAATCATCTGATTATTGATTATTGATTTGAAATATTTAATTTAAAAGGAAGAATTTCTTTATAATATGATTATGATTGTAACGTAATATAATCCCTCTAAAATTAAATAATATCAAGTAGTAATTGGCCAATGATACAACGGGCTTGTGTCGTTCATAGCCTTCCAACATGGTAGAAAGTAGTTCTTATTTTTGAATCATTGTCGTTTCGTGCCACAGCCGAGGGCTTTGATTTCGAAATAAGAAATACTTGTCTATTACATAGAGATGTGTACATTGAATAAGAATCTAAAGGTCGTTACGTGCCACAGCCGTGGGCCTTTGGGGACTGATTCAATTGTACGGAATGTTGGGTTAGACTTGTCTTAGAATATTGAGTTTGTCGTGCCACAGCCGTGACTCAATTATTCAAGAGGCGAAAGTTTGATTAGGGAATAACATAAGATGTAATTGACAAGAGTTGTCTGCCTATTGAACATTACATGGCGTTTCGTGCCACAGCCGGGGTTGTGTAATGGAATGTAGGATCCCTATTCCCACTAGCATTATGAATGCTTAATTTTTCACGTAGGGGGTTGAATAAATTAGATAAACTAGTGGGAGTCACTTATGAATAAAGACCCGATTCATATAGTGTTTTGAAATGAAATCGAATATTTGCTAAGTGTTGTTATGTGTTTATTATTTACAGATTTACTTTGTACGTTATGTCTTCTGCACTATCACTCAGGAGCATACTAGATGCTCACAAATTGACTGGTCCTAATTATGCTGACTGGCTTTGAAACTTGAGAATTGTTCTCAGGATTGAGAAGTTGGAATACGTGATTGACTCACCTAAGCCTACTGAACCTGCTAATGATGCACATAATGATGAACATGTTGTGTATCGTAAGTGGATAGATGATGCAAATGTTGCTCAATAAATCATGCTAGCTTCCATGAACATTGAGCTACAGAAGCAACATGAGCATATGGATGCTCACACTATCCTCATGCATCTACAAGAGTTGTATGATGTGGCGGGGAGGACAGCTCGATATGAGATATCGAAGGAGCTGTTCAGTTGTAGGATGTCTGAGGGATCATCTGTGAATGACCATGTACTTAAGATGATCAATTTGATTGAACGTCTTGGACAACTTGGTTTTGCCATGGATGGGGAGCTGAGCCAAGACTTGGTCTTGCAATCGCTTCCGAGTTCGTTCTCGCAGTTTGTTGTGAACTTTCACATGAATAAGTTGGATGTCAGCCTGCCTGAACTCCACAACATGTTGAAGACTGCGGAATCGAATTTTTCCCCTAAGAAGAGCTCTGCTCTTCTAATTGGTGAAGGTTCCAATCCTAAGAAAAGGAAGAGGAACTCTTCCAAGAAAAAGAAAGTAGGTGAAGAAAAGCCGGTTCCACCAAAAGCTAAAGACCCCAAGAGCAAAGTTGTTTGCTTTCACTGTAACAAGGTGGGGCACTGGAAGAGGAACTTTACCTTGCAGAATTGAAGAAGAAGAAGGGTAGTGAGACTACCTGATAGGGATAAATAAGTCCTGATTTTATAATTAATGGGCTGATAGGCCCAATAATAAGATATATAATATTCAGACCAGAAAGGTTAAGCCTGATGGACCAGATCAGGCCTGGTGGAATAAAAAAGGTCCAAAAGCCCTGATTATTAATTAATTTCATAATTAATTAATAAGGGAAAAATCAGCTGTTGAGAAGAGTCCTGATAAGGATATAAATCCTTATAGATAAGCCTCAAGGGGACCTAAAAGGATAAGGAATCAGTTTCCTACTATCTAGGACTCCAAAGTCCATTCTAATTATGAGACTTGCCCACCAAGTCTCCTATACCAAGTCCAATTCAAGGACCACCAACATCTATATAAGGGGTCTCACCCCACAGATCAGAACTACGTTTTTTGACTTGATCATTGGCAATCAGCAAGGTACGTAGGCATCTTGTTAAGGCAGATTGAGTCACGAAACACAAGAGCAGTCAAATCGAGCCTCGAAGCTCACGTTCCTTAGTATTAAATACAGCAATTATATATATTAGTTTTTAATCCATAACATTTGGCGCCGTCTGTGGGACAGCAACAACAACCATGGCGAGAACACGGAGAACAATTGGAGCTCTAGAGGAAGGAACACCATCAGAGACAACCCAGGTGATTTCATCAACCGTGGAGGTTCCTCCCCATTCAACTTATGCATCTACTCAGGGGGAAGCCCAGACAGGGGCAACTCATCCTCAGCCACAAGGGACAACTCCCCCGACTATTCAAGGTACGAATCCTCAAGTTCAACAAATACATATACCTGTGAATTCTCGACCCGTCGGGTATGAATATTCAACTATTGTTACTACTAACCCCCCTTATGGGATGCCCCTTCGCCCTGAGGTTGGAGGAAGCGGATATGCTAGGCGAGGCGAAGCACGAGGGCAGTCACCCCCCTATATACGAGGTTTGGGTCCTATTCCTGAGGATCGGGAATTTTCTGGTCCTTATACTGAGAGAGACTCCGAATCTTCGGATGATGAAGTGGCCCCGAGAAGGAGGCGTCCTGGAAAAGAGCCAATGACCGATGGAAGGCAACGCCCCCAAAGCACCCCAGGGGCGAATCCCCAAGAAGTGCAGGAAAGGATCAGGGCTCATGAGGCTGAAATCCAAAGGCTGAGGCGTGATTTGGAGGCTCACCAGGCCACCAGACCCGAGATATCTCCTAGGGGGAGAAATCCTCCTCCTGTCATAGACCTGGATGGTCCGGTAAGAAGAAGGGCTGTTGTCCCAAGAACTGATCCAAGCAATCTCCTTCCCCTTGGAGATCCTGATGATCCAACTCCACCCTTCACAGAAGAGATAATGAATGCCCATATCTCAAGGAAATTCAAGATGCCCACTATCAAAGCCTATGATGGCACGGGAGACCCCGCTAATCATGTTAGGACATTCTCTAATGCACTGTTGCTGCAACCCGTGAATGATGCTATAAAGTGTCGGGCCTTCCCTCAAACCCTGTCAGGTATGGCTCAAAGATGGTACAGTCGCTTGCCCCCAAACTCTATTGGATCGTTCAGAGAGTTAAGTCAGGCTTTTATTAAGCAGTTCATCAGTGGAAAAGTCCTTGAGAAAAGTTCAGCATCTCTTATGAGTATTGTGCAAGAAGCTAAGGAATCCTTGAGAGATTACCTGAATCGTTTTACAAAGGAGGCTTTAAAAGTCCCAGACCTTGATGATAAGGTAGCTATGATAGCACTGCAACAAGGAACTAGGGATGAGTTTTTCAAGATGTCCTTGGCCAAACGTCCCCCTGAAAATATGTTGCAGCTCCAAGAGAGGGCAGGGAAGTATATCAAGGTTGAAGAAAGCATGAGGAAGACCGTAGTAAGTAATGAGCCCACTGGAGGCAAGAAGCGGAAAACTGATCTGGAGTATATCGCTAAGGATAAGTATCCTAAAACCGAACAAAACCTTGATTCAACCCCCAAGAAGGGAGGACCTGGGCAAAAGTTCACCGAATACGCTAAGCTGAATGCTCCCAGAAGCCAGATCTTGATGGAGATCGAGAAAGATCGAGATGTTCGTTGGCCTAAGCCCTTGAAGGCCGATCCAGCCAAGCTAGATAAGAGCAAGTATTGCAGGTTTCACAAAGATGTCGGCCATGACACCGATGAGTGTAGGCAATTGAAAGATGAAATTGAGTTTTTGATTCGAAAAGGAAGATTGAACAAGTATACTGGAGATGGAGGGGACAGAAATAATAATGGAAGGAAGAACTTTGAAGATCGTAGGAGGGACCAAGACGATCAGGGGCGAAACCCCCAACCTAGAGGACCAGTTATAAACACCATTTATGGAGGGCCGAGACCTCGAGGGCCTGTGAAAAACACGATCTTTGGAGGTCCAACTGCTGCTGGATTGTCCAAAAATTCCAGAAAGGCATATACTAGAGAGGTTATGCATATTGTTGGAGAAGCCCCGAAGAGGGCCAGGACAGAAGTAACATTGGCTTTTGATGATTCCGACCTAGAGGGTGTGAAGTTTCCCCATGACGACCCGCTGGTCATAACGCCGATAATAGGAAATAGCCCGGTTAAGAGGGTCCTTGTGGATAATGGTGCTTCTGTGGATATCTTGCTCCACGACACCTTTCTAAGGATGGGGTATAACGACTCCCAGTTGACACCAACCGACATGCCGATATATGGATTTGCTGGAGTAGAATGTCCTGTGGAAGGGATAATTAAATTGCCAACCACCATAGGTACGGAGCCAAGGCAAGCAACGCAGATGCTGGATTTTGTGGTGGTAAAGGCTAGTTCAACTTATAATGCTATCATGGGGAGAACAGGGATACATGCCTTCAAGGCAGTCCCCTCTTCCTACCATTCAGTCATGAAGTTTCCCACCCGAAACGGGATTGGAGAAGAGAGAGGAGATCAAAAAATGGCTAGAAGCTGTTATGTGGCCTCTTTGAGGGCAGATGGAGTCGGGGGGCAGGTTCTTCCTATTGAAGATATGGATGTTCGAGAAAATGATGAGAATAGAGGAAGGCCAGCAGAAGAATTGGTTTCGGTTCCTTTAGATCCCAAGAATCCTGAGAGGATGACTTTCATTGGAGCCACATTAGAGGAGCCCCTTAGAGGGAAATTAGTGAAATTTTTGCAAGAAAATAATGATGTGTTTGCATGGTCAGCAGCTGATATGCCAGGCACAGACCCGGAGTTAATTACTCACAAGCTAAACGTGGATCCAAGCCGGAAGACAGTGAAACAAAAGAAAAGAAATTTTGCCCTGGAAAGACAAGAGGCTATAAGGCAGGAAGTGGAAAAGCTCTTAGAGGCTGGTTTCATTGAGGAGATTCAATTTCCGGAGTGGTTAGCAAACCCTGTAATGGTAAAGAAGGCTAATGGAAAGTGGAGGATGTGTATAGACTTCACCGATCTGAATGATGCATGCCCCAAAGACTGTTTTCCGCTGCCTAGAATTGATACCTTGATTGATGCCACCGCTGGACATGAGATGCTGAGTTTCATGGATGGGTTTAGCGGATACAACCAGATCAAAATGCATAAGGATGACATTCCAAAGGTATCATTTATCACTGACTTTGGTGTTTATTGTTATCTTGTTATGGCGTTTGGTCTCAAGAATGCAGGAGCCACCTATCAAAGGTTGGTGAATAGAATTTTTAAGGATCTTATCGGTAAGACTATGGAAGTCTATGTTGATGACATGTTAGTCAAGAGTCTAGTAAAGAATGATCATATAGCCCATTTAAGGGAAGCTTTTGAGGTCCTGAGGTACCACAAGATGATGTTGAATCCTACGAAGTGTGCTTTCGGAGTAGGATCTGGAAAATTCTTGGGACTGATGGTCTCAAAGAGGGGAATTGAGGCTAACCCGGATAAGTTAAAGGCAATCCTGGACATGGAACCACCAAAAACTGTTAAGGATGTTCAGAAGCTTACAGGAAGGGTTGCTGCATTAGGACGATTCATCTCCAAGTCAGGAGACAAGTGCTTGTCATTTTTCAAGTCACTAAAGAACATCAAAGACTTCGTATGGAGTGAGGAAAATCAGAAGGCATTTGAAGAGTTAAAGAAGTATATGGGCCAGGCCCCGTTGTTGGCCAAACCAGCTTTAAATGAAGTTTTATACTTGTACTTAGCCGTTTCAGAGAGTGCTTTGAGCGCTGTGTTGGTTAAGGAGGAACTGAAAGTCCAGAAACCCGTGTACTATGTCAGCAAAATTTTGCATGGTGCTGAGTTGAATTATTCAGCCATTGAGAAATTCGCTTTGGCCTTGGTAATGGCTTCAAGAAAGCTGCGTCCTTATTTTCAAGCTCACCAAATTGAAGTGCTAACAAATCAGCCACTGAGAAATATCATTCACAGTCCCAAGGCAAGTGGGAGACTGATTAAGTGGGCAATAGAGTTGGGAGAGTTCGATCTCAAGTATAAGCCACGTACGGCCATAAAAGCCCAGGCACTAGCTGACTTCGTGGTGGAATGTACCATACCCAACCAAGAAGTCGGGGGGCAGGAAGATACCATACCTCAAGACAAGAGAGTCGACAATGGGGACAGGGAGAAGAATGACAAGGAGAAAGAATATTGGGTTCTCTATTTTGATGGAGCATCAAAAACAAATTCCAGTGGAGCAGGGTTGGTTTTGCAAAGCCCTGATGGGTTCTTAATTGAGTATGCTATGAAGTTAGATTTTCCAACCACAAACAATGAGGCAGAGTATGAAGCCCTGATAGCTGGCCTTGGTCTAGCTGGGACACTTAGAGTCAAAAACTTAAAGGTCCGTGGAGACTCGAAGCTGATCATATCCCAGGTAAAGGGAGAATTTGAGGCAAGGGATGATACGATGGCTAAGTATGTCCGCCTAGTAAGGGCTGTGATGACCCAATTTAATGAATGCCATGTTGAACACATTCCAAGGGAAGAAAACATTAAGGCGGATGCGCTATCAAAGTTTGCTTCGTCTGAGATTGAAGAAAGTTCAGGAAGTGTGTACTTCCGTGTTTTGAAGACACGGAGCATAGATGTTAAGCTAGTGGCTCCCATAGGCTTGGGGACGTCATGGATTGATCCCATCAAGGCTCACATTCAGACCGGTTGGTTGCCAAGTGATGCAACTGAAGCACGGAAGTTAACTGTTCGGGCACTAAGATACTCTTTGATAGATGGGATTCTTTACAAAAGATCTTTCGTGGTTCCCTACTTGAGGTGTCTCAGGCCCGATGAGGCACACTTGGCTCTTGAAGAAGTGCATGAAGGTATTTGTGGACAACACTTGGGGGGCAGGGCCTTGGCTCATAAGATAACTCGTTTAGGCTTCTATTGGCCAAAAATGATGGCTGATGCCAAAGAATATGTAAAGAAGTGTGACCGCTGTCAAAAGCATGCACCAATTGTTAGACAACCCCCTGAGATGCTGACCTCTATCAACTCGCCTATTCCCTTTGCCATGTGGGGGATGGATATTCTAGGGCCTTTTCCTATGGCCATGGCACAAAGGAAATTTCTGATTGTAGCCATTGATTATTTCACCAAGTGGATTGAAGCCAAACCCTTGGCCAAAATCACTACTAAGCAGGTTGCATAATTCCTGTGGGAAAACATTATGTGCCGATATGGAATTCCCCGTATCCTTGTCACTGACAATGGAACACAATTCAACAATGAGGAATTCAAGAAGTATTGTGAAGAAAATGAAATCGAGTTACGATTCACCTCTGTGGCTCACCCGCAAGCCAATGGACAAGCAGAGGTAGCAAATCGGATAATCCTGGATGAACTAAAGAAGAGGATCGAGAAGTCAAGAAATAATTGGGTAGATGAGATACTTCCAATATTATGGGCCTACAGGACTACTTGTAGAGTCACGACAGATGCAACTCCTTTCATGTTGGCATATGGGGCGGAAGCAGTAGTTCCCGTGGAGATATCACATTCCTCTCCAAGGATTCAGGCTTTCGATGAGAAAGAAAATGAGGAAGGGCAGAGATTAGCCCTGGATTTAATTGATGAAGTGCGAGATAAAGCACATACAAAGATAGTAGAATATCAGAAAAAAGCTTCATTCTACTACAACCTAAGGGTTAAAGAAAGGTTTTTTAAACAAGGCGATCTAATCTTGAGGAAGATAGAAGCATCTGGTGTAGGACAAAAAGGGAAGCTTGCCCCGAATTGGGAAGGGCCGTACAGAGTCAAGAGTGTTCAGGGTAGAGGAACCTACAAGCTGGAGACTATGGATGGTTTTGAAGTCCCGAGAACTTGGCATGCACAAAACCTGAAGGTTTACTATGTGTAGGGCAGTTGGATACGATTCTCACTTGTCATGATGGAGAGTAGGTTGAAAAGCACCTTGAAGCTTTGCTTAGGATTTATATGTCTTATTATGAAGTTTATTAAGACTTGTGTAAGGGATGAATCCCAAACAATTTTTGAAGCTCAGAGAATTTTTCGAAATATGTTTGAATCTCTATGGCATGGCAATTAAATTAGATGCATGATATGAAAGCCCTATAAAAAGGCCCAATTCAAAAAAAAAAAAGGTTAAAACTTGTTGGGCCTGGAAGTATGTCAAGCCCAGATAAGGGCCCCAAATATTCAAAGCCCAGCACCCGGGGTCCAAAAACTGGAAGAAAATATATATGAGTATTATCTTCAAAAACCAGAAATAAGTCCCAACTCCAAAAAGGATTTGGATAAATGAAGGCCCAAAAATAAGGCCTAATCCTACTTGAATTAGAAAAAAACCCAGTATAGGGATCAATAAATCAAGCCCAGGGTCAATACTAAGTGCCCAATTAAAGATCAAAGCCCAGAAGGGCCCAAGTTGAAACCCAATACAAGGTTTCATAAATCTAGCCCAGGTTTAGGGCAAAGATCAACCCAATAAGAGGTAAGCCCAGAAAAGGGCCCAATTAGCTGAAAATTAAATGGCCCCAAATTAAAGACCAATTTAGGGTGGACCAAAGAAGCCCAGTTAAAAGTAAGGGGCCTAATACAAAAAGCCAGTCAAAAAAGGGGAAGGCCCAAGGTAAAGGCCTGGTTTGGAAAAGGCCCAGGGTCAAAAATAAAGTACCCATAAAAGAATTCAGGCCCAAATCTTAGGCTCAAATTTGAGATTGGAAAAAATCCAGCCCAGACTTAGGGCCCAAATCAAATATATGGAGTCACAGAAAGTAATATATCCCAAATCCCAGACCCAATTCGATCAGGTTTCATGTTGTATTCATCGTCGAATTAGTTGAGATCGAAAAGGCTTCGACCAAGGCTAGAAAAGGAGGTTAATTCGGTCAAAAATATTTATCAAGACCAAAATGTTCCTGAGGAAATAATCATGCCCAGTTGACAACCCAAGTGTTTGAAAAGCCTTGTATGAATCCCACTTGATTTTTAGGAAAAAAGGGTGAAAAGAAGCCTAGCTAAATTTTTGGCCCAAATTGAAAGCCCAGAGTTGGGAGCCCAATTGAAAGGCCTCTGAAGCCCAATAAAAAAGAAGCCCAGCTAAATTTTTGGCCCAAATTGAAAGCCCAGAGTTGGGAGCCCAATTAAAAGGCCTGTGGAAAAGATGGTCAATAAGAAGCGAGCCCAGAAAAGGGCCTATATAATTAAAAGTGGGAGGCCCAGGATAAGGCCCACTATATTTTAAAAAACAAAACCCAAGTTTTAGCCCAGCATTAGGGGCCTAAATCCAAGTATGTACAAAAATTTATGCAAATGATCTTGACCTATTCGACCAGAAAACACAAAGAAGTCCAGGTCGAATGGCTTGAGCTCGAAATCAAGTCGATCAGGGTTGAAAAAGAGGCTTAATTCGACTAGAAATGAGACCCATTCGACCAAGAAACATGAAAGATTCCTGGTCGAAATCATTGAGGTCAAAATTCTGTCGACCTGGGCAACAAAAGATGGCTAATTCGGTCAAAAATGAAGATCCTGACCGAAAGGGACGAAAATCCTGGTCGAAAACTTCCTAGTCGACAAAAAAAAAAGGGGGGGGGGAAATCCTGGCCGAAATTCGACCAGGACTTCTGCTCGAAATACTCCTACTCGAAAGGCTGTCGACCAGGGCAATATGGAGGTTAATTCGACCAGGATCCTGGTCGAATGGATTCCTGGTCGAAAATTGTATAAAAAAAAAAAAGGAAGAAAAAAGAAAAAAAAAGAAGGAAGAAAAAATCCTGGATAATTACAAAAAAATAAGGAAATTCCTTAAAATAATTTCTGAAAAATGTTAATATTTTCAGAAATAAGGAATAAATCCAGAAAATTAAAGGATAAATCCCAGAAATTAGGGAAAAAATCCAGAAATTAAGGATAAATCCCAAAAATTAGGGGAAAAATCCAGAAAATTAGGGAAAAATCCAGAAATTAAGGATAAATCCCAGAAAATTAGGGAAAAATCCCAGAAATTAGGGAAAAAATCCAGAAATTAAGGATAAATCCCAAAAATTAGGGGAAAAATCCAGAAAATTAAGGATAAATCCCAGAAAATTAGGGAAAAATCCCAGAAATTAGGGAAAAATCCCAGAAATTAGGGAAAAAATCCAGAAATTAAGGATATATCCCAAAAATTAGGGGAAAAATCCAGAAAATTAAGGATAAATCCCAGAAAATTAGGGAAAAATCCCAGAAATTAGGGAAAAATCCCAGAAATTAGGGAAAAAATCCAGAAATTAAGGATAAATCCCAAAAATTAGGGGAAAAATCCAGAAAATTAGGGAAAAATCCAGAAATTAAGGATAAATCCCAGAAAATTAGGGAAAAATCCCAGAAATTAGGGAAAAAAATCCAGAAATTAAGGATAAATCCCAAAAATTAGGGGGAAAATCCAGAAAATTAGGGAAAAATCCAGAAATTAAGGATAAATCCCAGAAAATTAGGGAAAAATCCCAGAAATTAGGGAAAAAATCCAGAAATTAAGGATAAATCCCAAAAATTAGGGGAAAAATCCAGAAAATTAAGGATAAATCCCAGAAAATTAGGGAAAAATCCCAGAAATTAGGGAAAAATCCCAGAAATTAGGGAAATAATCCAGAAATTAAAGATAAATCCCAGAAAATTAAGGATAAATCCCAGAAAATTAAGGATAAATCCCAGAAGATTAGGGAAAAATCCAGAAATTAGGGAAAAATCCCAGAAAATTAGGATAAATCCCAGAAATTAAGGGAAAAATCCAGAAATTAGGGAAAATCCCAGAAAATTAGGGAAAAATTCCTGGAAATTAAGATAATTTCTGAATAAAAGGAAGATTCATTGTAAATGTGTAGGTCGCTCCACACTTTACGCAAAAACGAAACCCTGAAAGGGAACGAATAACTTCTGCGAAACCTAATAAATGTTTCCCAAAAGTTGGGGGGCAAATGATAGGGATAAATAAGTCCTGATTTTATAATTAATGGGCTGATAGGCCCAATAATAAGATATATAATATTCAGACCAGAAAGGTTAAGCCTGATGGACCAGATCAGGCCTGGTGGAATAAAAAAGGTCCAAAAGCCCTGATTATTAATTAATTTCGTAATTAATTAATAAGGGAAAAATCAGCTGTTGAGAAGAGTCCTGATAAGGATATAAATCCTTATAGATAAGCCTCAAGGGGACCTAAAAGGATAAGGAATCAGTTTCCTACTATCTAGGACTCCAAAGTCCATTCTAATTATGAGACTTGCCCACCAAGTCTCCTATACCAAGTCCAATTCAAGGACCACCAACATCTATATAAGGGGTCTCACCCCACAGATCAGAACTACGTTTTTTGACTTGATCCTTGGCAATCAGCAAGGTACGTAGGCATCTTGTTAAGGCAGATTGAGTCACGAAACACAAGAGCAGTCAAATCGAGCCTCGAAGCTCACGTTCCTTAGTATTAAATACAGCAATTATATATATTAGTTTTTAATCCATAACACTACCGCTTCTGATTCAGGTATGTTCATGATAGAAGTATTTAACATGTTAATTGTACAAATATATGGTGGAAAGTGACTCTTATAGGGTACAAAGTGACTCTAATATAGTGGGAAGTCACTTACATGATTGATTAGAGCCAAAATGTGGCCCAAAATTGACTCATAGGAAAGGGGTACCAAGAGGTGGTTAAAAGATGTCAAATTGGATGTATATGATGTTAACATGTTAATTGTACAAATATATGGAGGAAAATGACTATTGTAGGAAGCAAAGTGACTCTAATATGGTGAAAAGTGACTTGCATGGGTGATTAGAGCCAAAATGTGGAACAATTTTTTGACTTGTATAAAAGTGGCACTAAGAGGTGGTAAAAGGATGTCAAATTGGATGTATATGATGTTAACATGTTAATAGTACAAATATATGGTGGAAAATGACTCTTATAGGGTGGAAAGGGACTCTAATATGGTGAAAAATAACTTACACGGTTAATTAGAGCCAAAATGTGGAACAAAATTGACTTGTATGAAAGTGGCATTAAGAGGTGGTAAAAGGATGTCAAATTGGATGTATATGATATTCACATATTAATTTTATAAATATATGGTGGAAAATGACACTTATAGGGTCCAAAGTGACTCTAATATGGTTAAAAGTGACTTACATGGTTGATTAGGGGCAAAATGTGGTCCAAAATTGACTCGTACGAAACGGGTACCAACAGGTGGTTAAAGGATGTCATTTTGCATGTGCATGATGTTAACTATTAGTTTTATCAAAATATGGTGGATAGTGACTCTTATAGGGTATAAAATGACTCTAATATGGTGAAAAGTGACTTACATGGTTGATTAGAGCCAAAATGTGGAACAAAATTGACTTGTATCAAACTGGCACTAAGAGGTGGTAAAAGGATGTCAAATTGGATGTATATGATGTTAACATGTTAATTGTACAAATATATGGTGGAAAATGACTCTTATAGGGTGTAAAGTGACTCTAATATGATGGGAAGTCACTTACATTATATATGAGAGCTAAAATGTGGCCCAAATTTGACTCGTAGGAAAGGGGTACCAAGAGCTGGTTAAAGGATGTCAGATTGTATGTTCATGATGTTAACTATCAATTGTATCAATATATGGTGGCAAGTGCCTCTTATAGGGTGCAAAGTGACTCTAATATGGTGAAAAGTGACTTACATGGTTGATTAGATCCAAAATGTGGAACAAAATTGACTTGTATGAAACTGTCTCTAAGATGTGCTAAAAAGATGTCAAATTGGATGTATATGATGTTAACATGTTAATTGTACAAATATATGGTGGAAAGTGACTCTTATAGGGTGCAAAGTGACTCTAATATGGATGGAAGTTACTTACATGATTGATTAGAGCCAAAATGTGGCCCAAAATTGACTCATAGGAAAGGGGTACCAAGAGGTGGTTAAAAGATGTCAAATTGGATGTATATGATGTTAACATGTTAATTGTACAAATATATGGATGAAAATGACTATTAAAGGAAGCAAAGTGACTCTAATATGGTGAAAAGTGACTAGCATGGTTGATTAGAGCCAAAATATTGAACAATTTTTTGACTTGTATGAAAGTGGAACTAAGAGGTGGTAAAAGCATGTCAAATTTGATGTATATGATGTTAACATGTTAATAATACAAATATATGGTGGAAAATGACTCTTATAGGGTGCAAAGGGACTCTAATATGGTAAAAAGTGACTTACACGGTTGATTAGAGCCAAAATGTGGAACAAAATTGACTTGTATGAAAGTGGCACTAAGTGTAATAACCCCAAAATTTTGAACTTTTTGTAACCCTTAAGAATAGTGTTTTTGCTGATATTGTTGAATAAGAAAACTTTTCATGCCACACTATGTAGGGGTTCTTTTATTGTTATTCTGAGATCTTATTATTACTCTATATGATATTTAAGTATATGTAAAGATCGTCAGAATCCAAATTCAAACACTTTGACTTTTCCCGAAAATCCACCAGATACCGAAAGAATTGAGTATAAGGTAACAGGATAAAAAGGATTTAAATTCAAGGATTATAAGAGTGGATCATAAAAGGAATATAATGTATTGAGAAAGGTTAAGGAAACCCAAGTAATAAGATCCTGGGTATGATCCCTCAAACGATAAACGAAAACGAAAGTTAAGCGAACCGTATAACAGATCAGTGGTCATTAGCCAAGTAATTAGAAGCTAATCAAAGAGAAGCATGACCAATAAGAAGAGGACAAGCATGGGAAGATGACATAGGATTGATGACCGAAGCATGACCAAAGAGAAGTGTGTTGTTGGTTGATTAAGAACCACACAAAAATCACCATGGTTAAAAGGTAAATAATTAAAACAAAAGCCAAAAACAACCAACAAACAAATCATTTCACCAAAACACAAGTTGACTTCACTTTTCTTCAAGAAAAGCTCTCAGCCTCTTTTCCATTTCAAGAAGAAAAAAACCAAAATCCAAGTTCCAAGCTTCATTAATTAGTGAGGTAACTATCTAAGACTCCTTATGAATAGATCTAGCTATTCTATAAGTTTAAGCTTCAAATTCCTTCCCAATCTCTTCCTAAAATTCATGGAAGAAGAGGGTGAATAGTGTTTTTCAAGAACTTAAAATTTTGTTCTTGAGTTTTTGTTTAGATTAAGCTCGGGTAAGGACTTTCAAGGGTGATTCCAAGCTAAGTAGTTACTCCTACTCACCAAGGAAGGTATAATCTCAAACCCTAGCCCTAATTTTGTATATTTAGAGCTTTTGTGTTTAGTATGGTTCATGAGAAGATTGATTATTGAGTATTTAGAGCTGTGTTGGTTTTGTGATGTGTTTGGAGTTGTAAATCTTGTTGATTAGTTAAAGAACTTAAGTAAAGCTTTTAGTTCATGATGGGAAGTAGTATAAATTTGGAAATATTGAGTTGTTGGGGCTGTTGTAGCATTTTAAGTATGGAGTTTGGTTGTATGGTTGAATTGTGGTTGATTGGTGATTGATTTAGAGTAGGATAAAAATTGGTAATCGCGTAAACATAGCCGTCGTAATGTCTGATTTACTTTAGACTGTTTTGTTCTTAACAATAAGGACCCGAGGAGTCACTGTTATGTTTTGACCATTGCCATGATTAGATAGTTCATGTTACGAGCTTCGTTTTGATATGTGGTTCGTTTGAATCCAATGTACGGTTTAGGAGAAACGACTGTTTTAAGTAATGGTGTTTCGCGAACGAACCATTACCCCTCGCCTTACTTTGAAACATAGGTTAAAGACCTTAAAGGACTAGTTGGAGTATCAATCATATATGTAAAGTGTATTAGGCAGTTGGTAAGGCACTCGCGAAAGAATCGCCTTAAAACCCTTAATGGTTAATTTATTAAAAAATGGTGGAGCCGAGGGTACTCGAGCGACTTAAGAGAATCGTTGAGCGCAAAGCGAGTGTTAGAGTCTAATTGGTTAAAGTATAGATTCATAAGCGACTTTAGTTTAATTCCAACTTACATGTTGTTTATAGGTTACCAGACTCGTCCCAAGCCATTTATCACCCCCAGTCGCTCAGGCAAGTTTTCTACCCGTTATATTGTTGTTGTGATGTATACATATGTATATGCATTATCTTGTGATAGATGCATGATGGTTAATTAGCAAATCTTGCGATATATTGGAGCATGTGATATGGTATATATGCATGTCTGTTTCGTAATCTTGATATATATCTGTTGATTCAATTGCTTATAAGTTGCATAATACCTATGCTAGAGATAAGCAGTAGTTGCGTATACCCTTAGTATTGGGGACCCAAGGGTGAACATTTTCTAAAACCGGGAGTCGATGTTCCCGAGTATATTATATATATATATATATTTATATATATATATATATATATATATTGATATAGTTTTCAAAACTATTAATCGAATAAGCTTTATTCGATAACTTTATTTTATTTAATGAATATTAGTTGAATATTCATTCGAGGACTTATGACTCCGTTTATTTTATTTAATGAATATTATTTTGAATATTCATTCGAGGACTTAAGACTCCGTTTATTTTATTTAATGAATATTATTTTGAATATTCATTTGAGGACTTATGACTCCGCTTATTTATTAAATAATATTCTTTATTTTATTAAAGAATAATGTTTTGATAATCAAACTTTTTTTCGATTATTCAAATAAAGATCGTACTTTCATATAAGTATATCTTTGGTTATTTATTATTCATTTCAAGTATAAGTTTTAAAACTTCTACTTCAATTATTTTTATAAGGATTATCCTTTTGGGAATATTATTTAAATAATAATATTCAAATATTTTCTAATATATCGGGACTGATTTATTTCATTAAATCAGCATTAATCCAAACATTCTTAAAAATGTTTTTGAGTCTTCAAATTGAATTTTAAAAGTTAGAGCGGATCCCAAAACTCATTTTTATACTTAAGATCTTCCTTTCGAAGGGGATTTAAATACTCGCTCAAAATCTTAGGGATCCGGCTCTGTGGTATATTTTATATTCGCAATGAGGTTGCTGTTTTGAGAAAACAATTTGATTACTTGCCCAACGTTCGGGAAGTAAGCCCATCTAATTGAGTCGGCATAAGCGACAGGCCGGGGTACGGTCTATGAAGGTGTAAGAGGATGGGTGACAGTCCATCCACGCGTGAGTGGCTGGGTAACGGTCTAGCGCGAGGTCCTAATGCGGCCAGGGTGATGACCGGCGAGGAATTCATCCATCTAAAGTAGAAAAGGTTACTTATTGGTATCTTTGCCTGATCAGCAAGATATCGGGTTTATGCCAAAATTCTTTTCTTTCCAAATTCATTGGATATTACAACTCTGTTCATACTTTACATGACAGAGGTTTTCAGGAAATGTATGAGAGATATATATATATGGATATATATATCGGGACTTAATGAAGTATCTCGTAACTTCATTTCTTTTGAATGATATTTCAAGGATTGAATCTATTCAAATCATATCTTGTAGTCTCATCTATGTGATGAACTTTTGACACAGATTATACCTTGAACGGTGGTAGTTCAAGTAGTATACGGAAAAGATATAAGTATATTGCAGTATCTTGTAACTTCATCTTTTAAACTTATATCTAGTAAATGATTCTCTTGTGCATGTCAAAGATTTTCAGAAAAACGTTGAGACAAGGTTAGATATATGAGATCACCTTGCAACGATATTTTTATACAGTTATAAACTGGAACTCTGTGTATATTATACATGTCAGAGGATTTCCAAGATTGTGAAAAGTATATATACACATATATACTAAATATTTTTTGACTTGGTCGCGTTAAGATATCAAACTTGGTTCATATCTACGTAACCAAGACTTTCATGAGTACTATGAGAATGCTCATATATTGTTAATTATTATATATATTATTTTGGTGGGCTTGTTGCTCACCCTTGCTTTCTTCTTTCATCACACAACAACAGATAGAAAAGATGAACAGGACCAAGCTTCCAATTCGCAAGCGGTTAGCAAACGTTCCACAGTTTTCTAGAAGCGTTGATGCCGCCGTAGCTGAGGTAGAAATTACCAATAGGTTAGGCTTTCAACTTCTGATGTACCAGACTTATGTATCTATATGAATTGTAATAATGGCAAAGAAATGTAAATTTATTCAGAAACCCTTTTAAGGTGTAACAGTGTATAACTGTGGAATAAAATGACTTGTGTTACTTTTGGTATTCATCTCTGAGACTATAACTTGTGGTGTGTGTATGTGTATATTGTGGGGTCACATTACTCAGTAGTTGGTTGACTGTTAAGATTAAGTATTGATAAGGGAAATGGAACTCGTGACAACCCGAATCCCCGACCCCGGATTTGGGGGTGTTACAGAAATGGTATCAGAGCCAAGCGTTATAAACCTCAGAGATGATGTGACGTTAAGATAATAAGTTCACAAAGATAATAAGAACTCTTGCCAAGTTCATAGTCGGGCTACCTAACGTAGTACTGACAGTCAAAACCCTTACGGGAACCCTTATAAATATTAAGATAGTAACATAGTTCGTTTTCGTATAGGGCAGCGGGGCACCAAACCCTGAGGTTCAGGAGCATCAGCATGAGGATGTTTTATTACATATTGGAGATCAAATTGTAAATCCAATAGAGTACCCTAACGAGGGACCGGATGAGACTCATATAGAAAATGTTGCGGTTGAGGATGTCATCCTAGAAGGGATTGTTGCTGAGGAGGATCTCGTGGAGGATCCTGACGAGAATGAAGAAAGGACCGCTGAGGAATTGATGACCATAGTCAGGGCGACTACCAGAGCTAGAATGGCCGCGAGGGTGGCACAAGAGGATGAAGAATTACCAAGGGCACAAAGGATAATGAGGGCAGAAGGAGTGGGGCCTTACACGACACCAATTATACCAGTATCAGACCCTCTTCTAGAGGTTCCTGTAGACATCCATGAGGTTCCACCAATTCATGTTCCCTCCCCTGTACAGAGCCTAGCACCTACTGAGGAAATGCCACCTTTATCTCCTGCATCATTGTCACCTGATACCGTGCTTGGTTATCCATTTGGATCTCCTGGGTCTGCACCACCTGCACTACATGGACTGCTAGATGCTACCACTTAGGCTTCTCTTATCGCCAATTATCATATGACTTTGGGTGGCCTGTCTGAGGCCCGTAATGTTAGAAGTGATCTGTTGTACCGACTTACTGCACCAAGAATTGAGGGCGGGGTACTCCCGGTAGGATTAGCTCATAGCTTGGACAGGATTGAGGCTACCACCCGAATTACAGCTAGAGGCCATCTTGAGGGTTAGGTTAATCCAGCTCTACTTGCGACTATCTTAGACCTCATCACCTCTGTGACTTGTGTTAATTTTGGTATTCATCTCTGAGACTATAACTTGTGGTGTGTGTATGTGTATATTGTGGGGTCACATTACTCAGTAGTTGGTTGACTGTTAAGATTAAGTATTGATAAGGGAAATGGAACTCGTGACAACCCGAATCCCCGACCCCGGATTTGGGGGTGTTACACCAAAAGGTGGTAAAACGATGTCAAATTGGATGTATATGATATTAACATATTAATTTTACAAATATATGGTGGAAAATGACACTTATAGGGTCCAAAGTGACTCTAATATGGTGAAAACTGACTTACATGGTTGATTAGAGCCAAAATGTGGTCCAAAATTGACTCATACGAAAGGGGTATCAAGAGGTGGTTAAAGGATGTCATTTTGCATGTTCATGATGTTAACTATTA
Source organism: Apium graveolens (assembly GCF_009905375.1). Lineage (NCBI taxonomy): Eukaryota > Viridiplantae > Streptophyta > Magnoliopsida > Apiales > Apiaceae > Apium > Apium graveolens. Next base: position 243,355,868 of record NC_133653.1, on the reverse strand, counting down.
ATTTTATCAACAAATGGTGGAAAATGACCCTTATAGGGTACAAAGTGACTCTAAAATGGTGAAAAGTGACTTACATGGTTGATTAGAGCCAAAATGTGGAACAAAATTGACTTGTATGAAAGTGGCACAAAGTGGTGGTAAAAGGATGTCAAAATTGGATGTATATGATGTTAACATGTTAAATGTACAAATATATGGTGGAAAATGACTCTTATGGGGTGCAAAGTGACTCTAATATATTGGGAACTCACTTAAATTGTAGATTAGAGCTAAAATGTGGCCCAAATTTGACTCGTAGGAAAGGGGTACCAAGAGGTGGTTAAAGGATGTCATACTGCATGTTCATGATTTTAACTATTAATTGTATCAACATATGGTGGCAAGTGAATCTTATAGGGTGCAAAGTGACTCTAATATGGTGAAAAGTGACTTACATGGTTGATTAGATCCAAAATGTGGAACAAAATTGACTTGTATGAAACTATCACTAAGATGTGGTAAAAGGATGTCAAATTGGATGTATATGATGTTAACATGTTAATTGTACAAATATATGGTGGAAAGTGACTCTTATAGGGTGCAAAGTGACTCTAATATGGTGGGAAGTCACTTACATGATTGATTAGAGCCAAAATGTGGCCCAAAATTGACTCATAGGAAAGGGGTACCAAGAGGTGGTTAAAAGATGTCAAATTGGATGTATATGATGTTAACATGTTAATTGTACAAATATATGGAGGAAAATGACTATTGTAGGAAGCAAAGTGACTCTAATATGGTGAAAAGTGACTTGCATGGTTGATTAGAGCCAAAATGTGGAACAATTTTTTGACTTGTATAAAAGGATGTCAAATTGGATGTATATGATGTTAACATGTTAATAGTACAAATATATAGTGGAAAATGACTCTTATAGTTTGCAAAGGGACTCTAATATGGTGAAAAATGACTTACAAGGTTGATTAGAGCCAAAATGTGGAACAAAATTGACTTGTATGAAAGTGGCACTAAGAGGTGGTAAAAGGATGTCAAATTGGATGTATATGATGTCAACATATTAATTTTACAAATATATGGTGGAAAATGACACTTATAGGGTCCAAAGTGACTCTAATATGGTGAAAAGTGACTTACATGGTTGATTAGAGCCAAAATGTGGTCCAAAATTGACTCGTACGAAACGGGTACCAAGAGGCGGTTAAAGGTTGTCATTTTACATGTGCATGATGTTTACTATTAATTTTATCAACATATGGTGGCTAGTGACTCTTATATGGTACAAAATGACTCTAATATGGTGAAAAGTGACTTACATGGTTGATTAGAGCCAAAATGTGGAACAAAATTGACTTGTATGAAAGTGGCGCTAAGAGGTGGTAAAAGGATGCCAAATTTGATGTATATGATGTTAACATGTTAATTGTACAAATATATGGTGGAAAATGACTCTTATAGGGTGCAAAGTGACTCTAATATGATGAGAAGTCACTTACATTATAGATGAGAGCTAAAATGTGGCCCAAATTTGACTCGTAGGAAAGGGGTACCAAGAGGTGGTTAAAGGATGTCATATTGCATGTTCATGATGTTAACTATCAATTGTATCAATATATGGTGGCAAGTGACTCTTATAGGGTGCAAAGTGACTCTAATATGGTGAAACGTGACTTACATGGTTGATTAGATCCAAAATATGGAACAAAATTAAATTTGTATGAAACTGTCTCTAAGATGTGCTAAAAGGATATCAAATTGGATGTATATGATGTTAACATGTTAATTGTACAAATATATGGTTGAAAGTGACTCTTATAGGGTGTAAAGTGACTCTAATATGGTGGGAAGTCACTTACATGATTGATTAGAGCCAAAATGTGGCCCAAAATTGACTCATAGGAAAGGGGTACCAAGAGGTGGTTAAAGGATGTCAAATTGGATGTATATGATGTTAACATGTTAATTGTACAAATATATGGAGGAAAATGACTATTGTAGGAAGTAAAGTGACTCTAATATGGTGAAAAGTGACTTGCATGGCTGATTAGAGCCAAAATGTGGAACAATTTTTTGACTTGTATGAAAGTGGCAGTAAGAGGTGATAAAAGGATGTCAAATTTGATGTATATGATGTTAACATGTTAATAGTATAAATATATGGTGGAAAATGACTCTTATAGGGTGCAAAGGGACTCTAATATGGTAAAAAGTGACTTACACGGTTGATTAGAGCCAAAATGTGGAACAAAATTGACTTGTATGAAAGTGGCACTAAGAGGTGGTAAAAGGATGTCAAATTGGATGTATATGATATTAACATATTAATTTTACAAATATATGGTGGAAAATGACACTTATAGGGTCCAATGTGACTCTAATATGGTGAAAAGTGAATTACATGGTTGATTAGAGCCAAAATGTGGTCCAAAATTGACTCGTACGAAAGGGGTATCAAGAGGTGGTTAAAGGATGTCATTTTGCATGTTCATGATGTTAACTATTAATTGTATCAACAAATGGTGGAAAGTGACTCTTATAAGGTACAAAGTGACTCTAAAATGGTGAAATGTGACTTACAAGGTTGGTTAGAGCCAAAATGTGGAACAAAATTGACTTGTATGAAAGTGGCACTAAGAGGTGGTAAAAGGATGTCAAATTGGATGTATATGATGTTACCATGTTAATTGTACAAATATATGGTGGAAAATGACTCTTATAGGGTGCAAAGTGGCTCTAATATATTGGGAACTCACTTACATTATATATGAGAGCTAAAATGTGGCCCAAATTTGACTCGTAGGAAAGGGGTACCAAGAGGTGGTTAAAGGATGTCATACTGTATGTTCATGATTTTAACTATTAATTGTATCAACATATGGTGGCAAGTGAATCTTATAGGGTGCAAAGTGACTCTAATATGGTGAAAAGTGACTTACATGGTTGATTAGATCCAAAATGTGGAACAAAATTCACTTGTATGAAACTATCACTAAGATGTGGCAAAAGGATGTCAAATTGGATGTATATGATGTTAACATGTTTATTTTACAAATATATGGTGGAAAGTGACTCTTATAGTGTGCAAAGTGACTCTAATATGGTGGGAAGTCACTTACATGATTGATTAGAGCCAAAATGTGGCCCAAAATTGACTCATAGGAAAGGGGTACCAACAGGTGGTTAAAAGATGTCAAATTGGATTTATATGATGTTAACATGTTAATTGTACAAATATATGGAGTAAAATGACTATTGTAGGAAGCAAAGTGACTCTAATATGGTGAAAAGTGACTTGCATGGTTGATTAGAGCCAAAATGTGGAACAATTTTTTGACTTGTATAAAAGTGGCACTAAGAGGTGGTTAAAGAATGTCAAATTGGATCTATATGATGTTAACGTGTTAATAGTACAAATATATGATAAAAAATGACTCTTATAGGGTGCAAAGGGACTCTAATATGGTGAAAAATGACTTACAAGGTTGATTAGAGCCAAAATGTGGAACAAAATTGACTTGTATGAAAGTGGCACTAAGAGGTGGTAAAAGGATGTCAAATTATATGTATATGATGTCAACATATTAATTTTACAAATATATGGTGGAAAATGACACTTATAGGGTCCAAAGTGACTCTAATATGGTGAAAAGTGACTTACATGGTTGATTAGAGCCAAAATGTGGTCCAAAATTGACTCATATGAAACGGGTACCAAGAGGTGGTCAAAGGATGTCATTTTGCATGTGCATGATGTTAACTATTAATTTTATCAACATATGGTGGCTAGTGACTCTTATAGGGTACACAATGAGTCTAATATGGTGACAAGTGACTTACATGGTATATTAGAGCCAAAATGTGGAACAAAATTGACTTGTATGAAAGTGGCACTAAGAGGTGGTAAAAGGATGTCAAATTGGATGTATATGATGTTAACATTTTAATAGTACAAATATATGGTGGAAATGACTCTTATAGGGTATAAAGTGACTCTAATATGATGGGAAGTCACTTACATTATAGATGAGAGCTAAAATGTGGGCCAAATTTGACTCGTAGGAAAGGTGTACCAAGAGGTGGTTAAAGGATGTCATATTGCATGTTCATGATGTTAACTATTAATTATATCAATATATGGTGGTAAGTGACTCTTATAGGGTGCAAAGTGACTCTAATATGGTAAAAAGTGACTTACATGGTTGATAATATCCAAAATGTGGAACAAAATTGACTTGTATGAAACATTCACTAGGATGTGCTAAAAGGATGTCAAATTGGATGTATATGATGTTAACATGTTAATTGTACAAATATATGGTGGAAAGTGACTCTTAAAGGGTGCAAAGTGACTCTAATATGGTGGTAAGTCACTTACATGATTGATTAGAGCCAAAATGTGGCCCAAAATTGACTCATAGGAAACGGGTACCAAGAAGTGGTTAAAGGATGTCAAATTGGATTTATATGATGTTAACATGTTAGTTGTACAAATATATGGAGGAATATGATTATTGTAGAAAGCAAAGTGACTATAATATGGTGAAAAGTGACTTGCATGGTTGATTAGAGCCAAAATGCGGAACAATTTTTTGACTTGTATAAAAGTGGCACTAAGAGGTGGTAAAAGGATCTCAAATTGGATGTATATGATGTTAGCATTTTAATAGTACAAATATATGGTGGAAAATTACTCTTATAGGGTGCAAAGAGACTAAAATATGGTGAAACGTGTCTTACACGGTTGATTAGAACCAAAATGTGGAACAAAATTGACTTGTATAAAAGTGGCACTAAGAGGTGGTAAAAGGATGTTAAATTGGATGTATATGATGTTAACATATTAATTTTACAAATATATCGTGGAAAATGACACTTATAGGGTCCAAAGTGACTCTAATATGGTGAAAAGTGACTTACATGGTTGATTAGAGCCAAAATGTGGTCCAAAATTGACTCATATGAAACGGGTACCAAGAGGTGGTCAAAGGATGTCATTTTGCATGTGCATGATGTTAACTATTAATTTTATCAACATATGGTGGCTAGTGACTCTTATAGGGTACACAATGAGTCTAATATGGTGACAAGTGACTTACATGGTATATTAGAGCCAAAATGTGGAACAAAATTGACTTGTATGAAAGTGGCACTAAGAGGTGGTAAAAGGATGTCAAATTGGATGTATATGATGTTAACATTTTAATAGTACAAATATATGGTGGAAATGACTCTTATAGGGTATAAAGTGACTCTAATATGATGGGAAGTCACTTACATTATAGATGAGAGCTAAAATGTGGGCCAAATTTGACTCGTAGGAAAGGTGTACCAAGAGGTGGTTAAAGGATGTCATAATGTATGTTCATGATTTTAACTATTAATTGTATCAACATATGGTGGCAAGTGAATCTTATAGGGTGCAAAGTGACTCTAATATGGTGAAAAGTGACTTACATGGTTGATTAGATCCAAAATGTGGAACAAAATTCACTTGTATGAAACTATCACTAAGATGTGGCAAAAGGATGTCAAATTGGATGTATATGATGTTAACATGTTTATTTTACAAATATATGGTGGAAAGTGACTCTTATAGTGTGCAAAGTGACTCTAATATGGTGGGAAGTCACTTACATGATTGATTAGAGCCAAAATGTGGCCCAAAATTGACTCATAGGAAAGGGGTACCAACAGGTGGTTAAAAGATGTCAAATTGGATTTATATGATGTTAACATGTTAATTGTACAAATATATGGAGTAAAATGACTATTGTAGGAAGCAAAGTGACTCTAATATGGTGAAAAGTGACTTGCATGGTTGATTAGAGCCAAAATGTGGAACAATTTTTTGACTTGTATAAAAGTGGCACTAAGAGGTGGTTAAAGAATGTCAAATTGGATCTATATGATGTTAACGTGTTAATAGTACAAATATATGATAAAAAATGACTCTTATAGGGTGCAAAGGGACTCTAATATGGTGAAAAATGACTTACAAGGTTGATTAGAGCCAAAATGTGGAACAAAATTGACTTGTATGAAAGTGGCACTAAGAGGTGGTAAAAGGATGTCAAATTAAATGTATATGATGTCAACATATTAATTTTACAAATATATGGTGGAAAATGACACTTATAGGGTCCAAAGTGACTCTAATATGGTGAAAAGTGACTTACATGGTTGATTAGAGCCAAAATGTGGTCCAAAATTGACTCATATGAAACGGGTACCAAGAGGTGGTCAAAGGATGTCATTTTGCATGTGCATGATGTTAACTATTAATTTTATCAACATATGGTGGCTAGTGACTCTTATAGGGTACACAATGAGTCTAATATGGTGACAAGTGACTTACATGGTATATTAAAGCCAAAATGTGGAACAAAATTGACTTGTATGAAAGTGGCACTAAGAGGTGGTAAAAGGATGTCAAATTGGATGTATATGATGTTAACATTTTAATAGTACAAATATATGGTGGAAATGACTCTTATAGGGTATAAAGTGACTCTAATATGATGGGAAGTCACTTACATTATAGATGAGAGCTAAAATGTGGGCCAAATTTGACTCGTAGGAAAGGTGTACCAAGAGGTGGTTAAAGGATGTCATATTGCATGTTCATGATGTTAACTATTAATTATATCAATATATGGTGGTAAGTGACTCTTATAGGGTGCAAAGTGACTCTAATATGGTAAAAAGTGACTTACATGGTTGATAATATCCAAAATGTGGAACAAAATTGACTTGTATGAAACATTCACTAGGATGTGCTAAAAGGATGTCAAATTGGATGTATATGATGTTAACATGTTAATTGTACAAATATATGGTGGAAAGTGACTCTTAAAGGGTGCAAAGTGACTCTAATATGGTGGTAAGTCACTTACATGATTGATTAGAGCCAAAATGTGGCCCAAAATTGACTCATAGGAAACGGGTACCAAGAAGTGGTTAAAGGATGTCAAATTGGATTTATATGATGTTAACATGTTAGTTGTACAAATATATGGAGGAATATGACTATTGTAGAAAGCAAAGTGACTATAATATGGTGAAAAGTGACTTGCATGGTTGATTAGAGCCAAAATGCGGAACAATTTTTTGACTTGTATAAAAGTGGCACTAAGAGGTGGTAAAAGGATCTCAAATTGGATGTATATGATGTTAGCATTTTAATAGTACAAATATATGGTGGAAAATTACTCTTATAGGGTGCAAAGAGACTAAAATATGGTGAAACGTGTCTTACACGGTTGATTAGAACCAAAATGTGGAACAAAATTGACTTGTATAAAAGTGGCACTAAGAGGTGGTAAAAGGATGTTAAATTGGATGTATATGATGTTAACATATTAATTTTACAAATATATCGTGGAAAATGACACTTATAGGGTCCAAAGTGACTCTAATATGGTGAAAAGTGACTTGCATGGTTGATTAGAGCCAAAATGTGGTCCAAAATTGACTCGTACGAAACGGGTACCAAGAGGTGGTTAAAGGATGTTATTTTGCATGTGCATGATGTTAACTATTAATTTTATCAACATATGGTGGCTAGGGACTTTTATAGGGTACAAAATGACTCTAATATGGTGAAAAGTGACTTACATGGTTGATTAGAGCCAAAATGTGGAACAAAATTGACTTGTATGAAAGTGGCACTAAGAGGTGGTAAAAGGATGTCAAATTGGATGTATATGATGTCAACATGTTAATTGTACAAATATATGGTGGAAAATGACACTTATAGGGTGCAAAGTGACTCTAATATATTGGGAACTCACTTACATTATAGATGAGAGCTAAAATGTGGCCCAAATTTGACTCGTAGGAAAGGTGTACCAAGAGGTGGTTAAAGGATGTCATACTGCATGTTCATGATTTTAACTATTAATTGTATCAACATATGGTGGAAAGTGAATCTTATTGGGTGCAAAGTGACTATAATATGGTGAAAAGTAACTTACATGGTTGATTAGATCCAAAATGTAGAACAAAATTGACTTGTATGAAACTATCACTTAGATGTGGTAAAAGGATGTCAAATTGGATGTATATGATGTTAACATTTTAATTGTACAAATATATGGTGTAAAGTGACTCTTATAGGGTGCAAAGTGACTCTAATATGGTGGGAAGTCACTTACATGATTGATTAGAGCCAAAATATGGCCCAAAATTGACTCATAGGAAAGGGGTACCAAGAGGTGGTTAAAAGATGTCAAATTGGATGTATATGATGTTAACATGTTAATTGTATAAATATATGGAGGGAAATGACTATTGTAGGAAGCAAAGTGACTCTAATATGGTGAAAAGTGACTTGCATGGTTGATTAGAGCCAAAATGTGGAACAATTTTTTGACTTGTATAAAAGTGGCACTAAGAGGTGGTAAAAGGATGTCAAATTGGAGGTATATGATATTAACATGTTAATAGTACAAATATATGGTGGAACGTGACCCTTATAGGGTGCAAAGGGACTCTAATATGGTGAAAAATGACTTACAAGGTTGATTAGAGCCAAAATGTGGAACAAAATTGACTTATATGAAAGTGGCACTAAGAGGTGGTAAAAGGATGTCAAATTGGATGTATATGATGTCAACATGTTAATTGTACAAATATATGGTGGAAAATGACACTTATAGGGTGCAAAGTGACTCTAATATATTGGGAACTCACTTACATTATAGATGAGAGCTAAAATGTGGCCCAAATTTGACTCGTAGGAAAGGTGTACCAAGAGGTGGTTAAAGGATGTCATACTGCATGTTCATGATTTTAACTATTAATTGTATCAACATATGGTGGAAAGTGAATCTTATTGGGTGCAAAGTGACTCTAATATGGTGAAAAGTAACTTACATGGTTGATTAGATCCAAAATGTAGAACAAAATTGACTTGTATGAAACTATCACTTAGATGTGGTAAAAGGATGTCAAATTGGATGTATATGATGTTAACATTTTAATTGTACAAATATATGGTGTAAAGTGACTCTTAAAGGGTGCAAAGTGACTCTAATATGGTGGTAAGTCACTTACATAATTGATTAGAGCCAAAAAATGGCCCAAAATTGACTCATAGGAAACGGGTACCAAGAAGTGGTTAAAGGATGTCAAATTGGATTTATATGATGTTAACATGTTAGTTGTACAAATATATGGAGGAATATGACTATTGTAGAAAGCAAAGTGACTATAATATGGTGAAAAGTGACTTGCATGGTTGATTAGAGCCAAAATACGGAACAATTTTTTGACTTTTATAAAAGTGGCACTAAGAGGTGGTAAAAGGATCTCAAATTGGATGTATATGATGTTAGCATGTTAATAGTACAAATATATGGTGGAACATTACTCTTATAGGGTGCAAAGAGACTAAAATATGGTGAAAAGTGTCTTACACGGTTGATTAGAACCAAAATGTGGAACAAAATTGACTTGTATGAAAGTGGCACTAAGAGGTGGTAAAAGGATGTTAAATTGGATGTATATGATGTTAACATATTAATTTTACAAATATATCGTGGAAAATGACACTTATAGGGTCCAAAGTGACTCTAATATGGTGAAAAGTGACTTGCATGGTTGATTAGAGCCAAAATGTGGTCCAAAATTGACTCGTATGAAACGGGTACCAAGAGGTGGTTAAAGGATGTTATTTTGCATGTGCATGATGTTAAATATTAATTTTATCAACATATGGTGGCTAGGGACTCTTATAGGGTACAAAATGACTCTAATATGGTGAAAAGTGACTTACATGGTTGATTAGAGCCAAAATGTGGAACAAAATTGACTTGTATGAAAGTGGCACTAAGAGGTGGTAAAAGGATGTCAAATTGGATGTATATGATGTCAACATGTTAATTGTACAAATATATGGTGGAAAATGACACTTATAGGGTGCAAAGTGACTCTAATATATTGGGAACTCACTTACATTATAGATGAGAGCTAAAATGTGGCCCAAATTTGACTCGTAGGAAAGGTGTACCAAGAGGTGGTTAAAGGATGTCATACTGCATGTTCATGATTTTAACTATTAATTGTATCAACATATGGTGGAAAGTGAATCTTATTGGGTGCAAAGTGACTCTAATATGGTGAAAAGTAACTTACATGGTTGATTAGATCCAAAATGTAGAACAAAATTGACTTGTATGAAACTATCACTTAGATGTGGTAAAAGGATGTCAAATTGGATGTATATGATGTTAACATTTTAATTGTACAAATATATGGTGTAAAGTGACTCTTATAGGGTGCAAAGTGACTCTAATATGGTGGGAAGTCACTTACATGATTGATTAGAGCCAAAATATGGCCCAAAATTGACTCATAGGAAAGGGGTACCAAGAGGTGGTTAAAAGATGTCAAATTGGATGTATATGATGTTAACATGTTAATTGTATAAATATATGGAGGGAAATGACTATTGTAGGAAGCAAAGTGACTCTAATATGGTGAAAAGTGACTTGCATGGTTGATTAGAGCCAAAATGTGGAACAATTTTTTGACTTGTATAAAAGTGGCACTAAGAGGTGGTAAAAGGATGTCAAATTGGAGGTATATGATATTAACATGTTAATAGTACAAATATATGGTGGAACGTGACTCTTATAGGGTGCAAAGGGACTCTAATATGGTGAAAAATGACTTACAAGGTTGATTAGAGCCAAAATATGGAACAAAATTGACTTGTATGGAAGTGGCACTAAGAGGTGGTAAAAGGATGTTAAATTGGATGTATATGATGTTAAAATATTAATTTTACAAATATATGGTGGAAAATGACACTTATAGGGTCCAAAGTGACTCTAATATGGTGAAAAGTGACTTGCATGGTTGATTAGAGCCAAAATGTGGTCCAAAATTGACTCGTACGAAACGGGTACCAAGAGGTGGTTAAAGGATGTCATTTTGCATGTGCATGATGTTAACTATTAATTTTATCAACATATGGTAGCTAGGGACTCTTATAGGGTAGAAAATGACTCTAATATGGTGAAAAGTGACTTACATGGTTTATTAGAGCCAAAATGTGGAACAAAATTGACTTGTATGAAAGTGGCACTAAGAGGTGGTAAAAGGATGTCAAATTCGATGTATATGATGTTAACATGTTAATTGTACAAATATATGGTGGAAAATGACTCTTATAGGGTGCAAAGTGACTCTAATATGATGGGAAGTCACTTACATTATAGATGAGAGCTAAAATATGGCCCAAATTTGACTCGTAGGAAAGGGGTACCAAGAGGTGGTTAAAGGATGTCATATTGCATGTTCATGATGTTAACTATCAATTGTATCAATATATGGTGGCAAGTGATGTTAGTGTATACTGAAAATATTTATTCGAAGTATGTACATTTATTTCTGGCCAGTTTATTTGAGAATCATTTGAATGTTTACATGTTGTCTAATATTATATATTGTGAACAATCTAGTATCAAATGGGATACAGAATATTAGATTGTTAAATATGGTTATATAATATAATAAGGTTCACAGCACATGTGGTGTTGGACAATCCACTAGTATGGCTGTAGTGTTATTTAGATTAGTTTATATTGACTAATAAATAATACTAGTATACTTTGTGTATATTGAACAGGATCAAATTTAGAACTGTTCCCTTAATACTGATTAAGAAAGAGAACTAAGATTCTATGTTATTATTAATGCTTAGGTTCTTAATCCGGAAATAGTAATTGACACGTATATATTATTTACATGCTTTGATTTATATATGAAATAATTCTTTTGAATTATATCATTATATTTTGGGTGATGGAATTATATACATGGTGGATATTATTTATTGAAGGAATCCATGTCCTGATAATATTCGGGTTAATGATGTCCCCTTGAAAGCTCAAAAAGATTTAATTATGTGAAACCCTGCAGGTGGAATTTATTCTGGCATAATTAAATAAAGGTTGAGTGGATGATCAAGGATAAAAGATATTAATTAAATAAATTATCAGTAATTTATTTAATTAATGGACATATGATATTTTAAACATGGGGAATTTAATAAGCAAATAATATTGGAACCGAATTAATTAAATTACGGTATTAGGAAAGGTAGTGCAAATATTAATTCTTTAGTGGATTGAATTAATATTTAATTACATTGGGCTAGGCTCAAGATGTAATTAGAAGGCCCAACCTAATTATCTATGGTCCCTATTGTAGCCTATATATATTCTTATTCTCTTCTTGCTTGGAATTGTGTGAAAACATATTGTAGCCACCAAGGAGCAAGAAGAGAGGATAACTTGAGAAGACGGATGCCACACTTCGCTCAAGGGAATTTGGGAATACAATAGAAGAGCGTGGAATCAACCATTAACAAGGTAATCCTCTTTTCGTAATCTTTATCGTAAAATATAGTAACACCCTAAGTCCGTGGTTCCCAACAATTGGTATCAAGAGCCTGGTAATGGGTTCTACGTTTTATGATATAATGTCCATGTCGTAATTATATATGCGTGTATATAGTGTTTTGCTTATATTGGTTTTGATGCAGGTTGTTAATCCACTATTATGGCCATGTATATTTGATTATGTGTTTGGATCCCACGTGGTTTAATCGTGGTTAATTTTTGTTTTGGTTTCCACGTGGTTTAATCGTGGTTGTAATTTACACGAGGGTTGATCATGTTAGAATAGATTTTACAAAATTAGTTTTGTATTAGATCTATTTTTTTGTAATTGTTCCGGGTATTTTGTAATAGTTATGTGCGATCGGAAATCAATTCCGGTAGTTTTTTGTTCCACTGTGCGATTACAAGGGGCTGCTGTTGATGTTTGGATCGAACAAAATCAAAACAAAACTCACAGAAAAGCAACAGGCGCGCGCGCTGCGGCCGCTGCGGTAGCTGGGGCTGCTGGGGCCGCTGCGGTAGCTGGGATTGCTGGGGCTGCTGGGGCTGCTGCGGCAGCGGGGACTGCTGGGGCTGCTGGGCGCGCTTGGGGCAGATTTTTTTTTGAGAGCTGGTTTTTTTTTCAAGGGCCATAATAGTGGAAAATTTATTTTAATTTTTTCCATTAAATTTTAATTATTGCTTTAATTTATTGATTATGTGTGTCGTTAATTATGTGTGTAATTCTTTTAAAATTGCATGTTTAACTTAATTAGGACGACATGGACATAAATTTTATTTATTGCTTTAATTAAATGTTATATGTTGCTAAAATTATGTGTGTATTTTGAATGCATGATTAGACATAATTATAACAACATAGGGCCCCATTTAATTTTAAAATTCCTCAATTTTAATAAAAAAAAATCTAAGTGGGAGGGGGAATTAATATGAAATTAAATCCCATGGTCTCCATTATTGGTTGTAGGTAATTTAACATAAAGACGAATATAAATTATATATACGTCACCCATCGTGGCATATAATTTATGGTGTCTAGAATGTTATAGAAATTACTAGAACAAACTTCTTAAATTAATAAATTTTGAAAGAAATAAATACGGATTTTCTTTATTTCTGATTTGGGGCGATTTTGTCAAAAACGGGTTCATCGAACTTGTAAGGCTGTGGGTTTTAAGCGAGACCGATGTGACTCCTCCACTACCTGGAAATCAAACCATTGATGAATATTGAATTGAAGTATTCTATTCAAGGCAAAATTACGAATATTGGAAGGTATACATGCCACCCATCGTGGCGTACCAAGTTCCATAGATTTCGAATAATTTAAGATTTGATGATGGTATACACTTAGCTATGAAAAATAATATAGTCCACCCCAACGTGGCATATTGTTTAGTAATAGGACCGAAGTAACATTTAAACAAAATTAGGTGGTATACATGCCACACATCGTGGTGTACCAGAAGCTTATGGTGTTTATATGTTAGTGCATAAATTTTAATAATTGTTAGAGGAATCAATAGATCTTAATAATTAATGCACCCTTATTTATGTGATGTTTTTATGCATGATTCTCAGAATAAAATGGGTTTTAATCCACTATTCACCATACTTAAGGATAACAAACTTACCGGACCTAACTATATTGAATGGAAATGAAATTTGGACATTGTGTTGACTGCTGACGAGTACAAGTTTTGCACTTATGAACCCAAGCCTGAACAGCCTGCTGTTGATGCTCCTGAAGATGAGAAAGAGTATTATAAACGGTGGATTAAGGCTGATGAAATGTCGCGATGTTACATTCTGGCAGCAATGTCGGGTGTTTTGCAGCATCAGCATCAGTCTATGGCGACTGCTTCGGATATGCTCTTTAATCTCAAGGAACTTTTTGGAGATCAGAATAGGGCTGCTAGGCAAGTAGCCATGAAGGCTTTAATGAACACTCAGATGGCTGAAGGCACACCTGTAAGGGATCATGTTCTCAAGATGATGTCTCATCTGAATGAGATAGAGATCCTTGGTGTTGAACTTGACGGGGAAACCCAGATTGACATTATTCTTATGAGCTTGTCCAAGAGTTTTGAGCAGTTCCGCTTGAATTACAACATGAACAAGAGGCAGTATAGTCTCGCGGAACTGCTGACAGAACTTCAGGCAGCTGAAGGATTATTTCGGCAGAGTGTTCAAGTGAATGTGGCTGAGAAAGGTTCTTCCGCTAAGCCGAAAGGTATTAAGAAGAAAAAAAAGGCTCAGACACAGAAAGCTGTGAAGGCTGTGGGAGTTCAGGGTGGTGTGAAAAAGCCTAAGGGAAAGTGCTTCAGATACAAATAGTCAGGTCACTGGAAACAGGATTGTCCTCTTCCTAAGAAGACAAACAATACTGGTATGTCTCTTTCTCTAGTTACAGAAACATTTATAGCGGCTATATCTACGAGCACTTGATGTGTAGATACAGGAGCCACTGATCATGTTTGTAATTCTATGCAGGGGTTCCAACTATCCAGAATGCTTAGAGATGGTGAGATATACGTGTTCATGGGAGATGCTACGAAAGTAGCAGTAGTTGCAGTAGGAGTTATTCATTTTTCTTTTGGTTCCTGATAGGATTTTGGTTTTGAACAATTGTCTTTATGTACCTTCTTTTAGAAGGAATTTAATTTCGGTTTCTAAACTTGCTTTGGATGGTTATAATGTTTGTTTGGATCGTAATGTTTCTATTATGATGAATAAACGAATTATATGTTCAGGTATATTGCAAGACAATTTGTATATAATTAATCCTAGTCAACCTGCA
Source organism: Apium graveolens (assembly GCF_009905375.1). Classification (NCBI taxonomy): domain Eukaryota; kingdom Viridiplantae; phylum Streptophyta; class Magnoliopsida; order Apiales; family Apiaceae; genus Apium; species Apium graveolens. The sequence goes on along the minus strand of NC_133653.1, from coordinate 243,340,664 downwards.
CTGCAACTGCAATTTAGGGAATTGAACAACACATCTTCTAACTCTACTAAAAGAAAGGAACCTTCTAGTTTGAACCAAACATATCTTTGGCACTTGAGATTAGGTCATATTAACTTGAGGAGGATTCAAAGAATGGTAGTAGACGGGCCTTTAAGCTCATTGGCAGTGGAGCCATTTCCAGTTTGTGAATCCTGCTTGGAAGGTAAAATGACTAATAGGCCTTTCAAGGCAAAAGGGAATAGAGCCAAACAACTGTTAGAATTGGTTCACTCTGATTTATGTGGACCCATGAATATCCAAGCAAGAGGTGGTTATGAATATTTCGTCACTTTCATTGATGATTATTCTAGATATGGGTACGTTTATTTGTTGCACCGTAAGTCTGAGTGCTTTGATAAGTTCAAAGAGTACAAAGCTAAAACGGAGAAGCGACTTAATAAAAGTATCAAGTCACTACGATCAGATTGTGGTGGCGAATACTTGCTTTGAGAATTTAGGGAAAATTTTTGAGAAAATGGGATAGAATCCCAGTTAACTGCACCAGGCACACCCCAGCAGAACGGTGTAGCAGAGAGAAGGAACCGGACTCTTTTAGAGAGTGTTAGATCGATGATGAGTTATTCGGATTTACCCAAGTCGTTTTGGGGACATGCCTTAGAGACAGCAGCTTATCTTCTGACTTAGTACCTTCTAAGTCGGTTCATAAAACCCCCATAGAATTGTGGACCGGGGATAAACCGAGTCTAAGACATATTCGAATATGGGGTTATCCAGCACATGTGCTGAACAAGAACGCGACTAAGTTAGAATCTCGTACAGAAGTAAGGTTGTTTGTAGGCTACCCCATGGGAACGAAAGGATATTTATTTTATAGTCCGAAGAATCGGGATGTCATTGTTAGCACCAATGCAAGATTCTTGGAGGAGGACTATATAATGAATCACAAACCCATGAGCAGTGTCGTTTTAGAGGAACTAGTGGGAGGAACAAATAATATCCATGAAGCTGTAGTACAAGTAGAACAACCACAACATAATGTACAACCTGTCACTAATACCGCACCAGTGCCTCGTCGTAGTGGGAGGGTTGTTCAACAGCCTGATAGATTCATGTTTTTGGGAGAGTCTTCAGAGTTGGTCCCTGGTGAACATGACGATGATCCCCGTACATACGAAGAGGCAGTACGAGACAAAGATGCAGATCTTTGGCAAAAGGCGATGGAATCTGAGATAGAATTAATGTATTCTAATCAGGTCTGGGAGCTCGTGGAACTACCCAAAGGTATAAAACCTATTGGATGTAAGTGGATCTACAAGAAAAAGAGGGGATTAGATAAAAAGGTGAAAGCCTGGAAAGCAAGACTTGTTGCGAAAGGGTATACTCAGAAAGAAGGTATCGATTATGAGGAAACCTTTTCACCGGTAGTCATGCTTAAGTCAATCCGTATTCTTTTATCTATAGCAGCTCATCTCGATTATGAGATTTGGAAAATGGATGTCAAGACAGCTTTTCTTAATGGAAGTCTTGAAGAAACCATCTATATGCAGCAACCAAAAGGATTCATTAAGGAAGGCCAAGAGCATCTGGTATGTAAGCTTAAGAGGTCTATTTATGTACTTAAACAAGCTTCTAGAGACTGGAATATTCGTTTTGATCAGGCAGTCCAGTCATATGGATTTGATCAAAGTCCAAGCGAATCGTGCGTGTATAAGAGAAGTGAAGGTAATGCAGTGGTTTTTCTAGTACTATATGTTGTTGATATTTTACTCATTGGAAACAATGTTGAGATGTTGTCATCAGTAAAGGCATGGTTGTTCAAACAATTTGACATGAAGGACTTAGGTGAAGCGGCATACATCCTTGGGATCAAAGTTATAAGGGATCGCAAGAAAAGGATGTTGGCTTTATCTCAAGAGCCCTACATTGATGAAGTATTAGCTCGTTTTAACATGCAGAACTCCAAGAAAGGTTTTTTACCTTTTAAGCATGGAGTTGCTCTATCTAAGAAGCAGTGTCCTTCGACAGCTAAGGATATAGAGAGCATGAAAGCAGTTCCTTATGCTTCAGCATGTGGAAGCTTAATGTATGCTATGTTATGTACGAGGCCTGACATCTGCTTTGCTGTAGGCATGGTTAGTAGATATCAGTCGAACCCAGGTCAGGAACATTGGAGTGCAGTAAAAACTATACTCAAGTACCTGAGAAGGACTAAGGAGTATATGTTAATTTACAAGGCCTCATATCTATTTCCTTTGGGATATACTGATTCAGATTTCCAATCAGATAGGGATAAGAGGAAATCAACCTCGGGATATGTTTTTACTTTGGGAGGTGGAGCCGTTATATGGAGGAGTGTGAAGCAGAAATGCATTGCAGACTCCACCATGGAGGCCGAGTACGTGGCGGCCTCTAAGGCTGCCAAGGAGGCTGTATGGTTCAGGAACTTCCTTTTGGACTTAGATGTGGTACCTAATTTGCCTAGGAGCTTGACGGTGTATTGTGATAACACTGGTGCTGTGGCAAATTCAAAGGAACCGCGAGACCACAAAGCAGCTAAACATATTGAACGTAAGTATCATCTCATACGAGGAATCGTAAAGCGAGGGGATATAGTTGTGGCTCACATATCATCAGAAGACAGCCGAGCAGATCCTTTCACAAAGAGCTTGCCAACCAAGGTTTTTGACAAGCATGTGGAAGCGATAGGAGTCAGATGGATGGACACATAGATTTTTATGTAATAGTGGATTAAATAAATACTGATGTACACATAGAATATTTTGAGTATAAGTGGGAGATTGTTAGTGTATACTGAAAATATTTATTTGAAGTATGTACATTTATTTCTGGCCAGTTTATTTGAGAATCATTTGAATGTTTACATGTTGTCTAATATTATATATTGTGAATAATCTAGTATCAAATGGGATACAGAATATTAGATTGTTAAATACGGTTATATAATATAATAAGGTTCACAACACAAGTGGTGTTGGACAATCCACTGGTATGGCTGTAGTATTATTTAGATTAGTTTATATTGACTAATAAATAATACTAGTATACTTTGTGTATATTGAACAGGATCAAATTTAGAATTGTTCCCTTAATACTGATTAAGAAAGAGAACTAAGATTCTATGTTATTATTAATGCTTAGGTTTTTAATCCGGAAATAGTAATTGACACGTATATATTATTTACATGCTTTGATTTATATATGAAATAATTCTTTTGAATTATATCATTATATTTTGGGTGATGGAATTATATACATGGTGGATATTATTTATTGAAGGAATCCATGTCCTGATAATATTCGGGTTAATGATGTCCCCTTGAAAGCTCAAAAAGATTTAATTATGTGAAACCCTGCAGGTGGAATTTATTCTGGCATAATTAAATAAAGGTTGAGTGGATGATCAAGGATAAAAGATATTAATTAAATAAATTATCAGTAATTTATTTAATTAATGGACATATGATATTTTAAACATGGGGAATTTAATAAGCAAATAATATTGGAACCGAATTAATTAAATTACGGTATTAGGAAAGGTAGTGCAAATATTAATTCTTTAGTGGATTGAATTAATATTTAATTACATTGGGCTAGGCTCAAGATGTAATTAAAAGGCACAACCTAATTATCCATGGTCCCTATTGTAGCCTATATATTCTTATTCTCTTCTTGCTTGGAATTGTGTGAAAACATATTGTAGCCATCAAGGAGCTAGAAGAGAGGATAACTTGAGAAGACGGAGGCCACACTTCGCTCAAGGGAATTTGGGAATACAATAGAAGAGCGTGGAATCAACCATTAACAAGGTAATCCTCTTTTCGTAATCTTTATCGTAAAACGTAGTCACACCCTAAGTCCGTGGTTCCCAACAAGTGACTCTTATAGGGTGCAAAATGACCCTAATATGATGGGAAGTCACTTACATTATAGATGAGAGCTAAAATGTGGGCCAAATTTGACTCGTAGGAAAGGGGTACCAAGAGGTGGTTAAAGAATGTCATATTGCGTGTTCATGATGTTAACTATTAATTGTATCATTATATGGTGGCAAGTGACTCTTATAGGGTGCAAAGTGACTCTAATATGGTGAAAAGTGACTTACATGGTTGATTAGATCCAAAATGTGGAACAAAATTGACTTGTATGAAACTGTCACTAAGATGTGCTAAAAGGATGTCAAATTGGATGTATATGATGTTAACATGTTAATTGTACAAATATATGGTGGAAAGTGACTCTTAAAGGGTGCAAAGTGACTCTAATATGCTGGGAAGTCACTTACATGATTGATTAGAGCCAAAATGTGGCCCAAAATTGACTCATATGAAACGGGTACCAAGAAGTGGTTAAAGGATCTCAAATTGGATGAATATGATGTTAGCATGTTAATAGTACAAATATATGGTGGAAAATTACTCTTATAGGGTGCAAAGAGACTAAAATATGGTGAAAAGTGTCTTACATGGTTGATTAGAGCCAAAATGTGGAACAAAATTAACTTGTATGAAAGTGGCATTCAGAGGTGGTAAAAAAATGTCAAATTGGATGTATATGATGTTAGCATATTAATTTTACAAATATATGGTGGAAAATGACACTTATAGGGTCCAAAGTGACTCTAATATGGCGAAAAGTGACTTACATGGTTGATTAGAGCCAAAATGCGATCCAAAGATGACTCGTACGAAAGGGGTACCAAGAGGTGGTCAAAGGATGTCATTTTGCATGTGCATGATGTTAACTATTAATTTTATCAACATATAATTTCTAGTGACTCTTATAGGGTACAAAATGAGTCTAATATGGTGAAAAGTGACTTACATGGTAGATTAGAGCCAAAATGTGGAACAAAATTGACTTGTATGAAAGTGGCACTAAGAGGTGGTAAAAGGATGTCAAATTGGATGTATATGATGTTGACATTTTAATTGTACAAATATATGGTGGAAATGACTCTTATAGGGTGCAAAGTGACTCTAATATGATGGGAAGTCACTTACATTATAGATGAGAGCTAAAATGTGGGCCAAATTTGACTCGTAGGAAAGGTGTACCAAGAGGTGGTTAAAGGATGTCATATTGCATGTTCATGATGTTAACTATTAATTGTATCAATATATGGTGGCAAGTGACTCTTATAGGGTGCAAAGTGACTCTAATATAGTGAAAAGTGACTTGCATGGTTGATTAGATCCAAAATGTGGAACAAAATTGACTTGTATGAAACTGTCGCTAAGATGTGCTAAAAGGATGTCAAATTGGATGTATATGATGGTAACATGTTAATTGTACAAATATATGGTGGAAAGTGACTCTTAAAGGGTGCAAAGTGACTCTAATATGGTGGGAAGTCACTTACATGATTGATTAGAGCCAAAATGTAGCCCAAAATTGACTCATAGGAAACGGGTACCAAAAAGTGGTTAAAGGATGTCAAATTGGATGTATATGATGTTAACATGTTAATTGTACAAATATACTACTGTAGAAAGCAAAGTGACTCTGATATGGTGAAAAGTGACTTGCATGGTTGATTAGAGCCAAAATGCGGAACAATTTTTTGACTTGTATAAAAGTGGCACTAAGAGGTGGTAAAAGGATCTCAAATTGGATGTATATGATGTTAGCATGTTAATAGTACAAATATATGGTGGAAAATTACTCTTATTGGGTGCAAAGAGACTAAAATATGGTGAAAAGTGTCTTACACGGTTGATTAGAGCCAAAATGTGGAACAAAATTGACTTGTATGAAAGTGGCACTAAGGGGTGGTAAAAAAATGTCAAATTGGATGTATATGATGTTAACATATTAATTTTACAATATATAGTGGAAATTGACACTTATAGGGTCCAAAGTAACTCTAATATGGTGAAAAGTGACTTACATGGTTGATTAGAGCCAAAATGTGATCCAAAGATGACTCGTACGAAAGGGGTACCAAGAGGTGGTTGAAGGATGTCATTTTGCATTTTCAAAATGTTAACTATTAATTGTATCAATATATGGTGGCTAGTGACTCTTATAGGGTACAAAGTGACTCTAATATGGTGAAAAGTGACTTACATGGATGATTAGAGCCAAAATGTAGAACAAAATTGACTTGTATGAATGTGGCACTAAGAGGTGGTAAAAGGATGTCAAATAGGATGTATATGATGTCAACATATTAATTTTACAAATATATGGTGGAAAATGACTCTTATAGGGTCCAAAGTGACTTTAATATGGTGAAAAGTGACTTACATGGTTGATTAGAGCCAAAATGTGGAACAAAATTGTCTTGTATGAAAGTGGCACTAAGAGGTGGTAAAAGGATGTCAAATTGGATGTATATGATGTTAACATGTTAATTGTACAAATATATGGTGGAAAATGAATCTTATAGGGTGCAAAGTGACTCTAATATATTGGGAACTCACTTACATTATAGATCAGAGCTAAAATGTGGCCCAAATTTGACTCGTAGGAAAGGGGTACCAAGAGGTGGTTAAAGGATGTCATAGTGAATGTTCATGATTTTAACTATTAATTGTATCAACATATGGTGGCAAATGAATTTTATTGGGTGAAAAGTGACTCTAATATGGTGAAAAGTGACTTACATGGTTGATTAGATCCAAAATGTGGAACAAAATTGACTTGTATGAAACTATCACTAAGATGTGGTAAAAGTATATCAAATTGGATGTATATGATGTTAACATGTTAATTGTATAAATATATGGTGGAAAGTGACTCTTATAGGGTGCAAAGCGACTCTAATATGGTGGGAAGTCAGTTACATGATGGATTAGAACCAAAATGTGGCCCAAAAGTGACTGATAGGAAAGGGGTACCAAGAGCTGGTTAAAAGATGTCAAATTGGATGTATATAATGTTAACATGTTAATTGTATAAATATATGGAGAAAATGACTATTGTAGGAAGCAAAGTGACTCTAATATGGTGAAAAGTGACTTGCATGTTTGATTAGAGCCAAAATGTGGAACAATTTTTCGACTTGTATAAAACTGGCACTAAGAGGTGGTAAAAGGATGTCAAATTGGATGTATATGATGTTAACATGTTAATAGTACAAATATATGGTGGAAAATGACTTTTATAGGGTGCAAAGGGACTCTAATATGGTGAAAAATGACTTACATGGTTGATTAGAGCCAAAATGTGGAACAAAATTGACTTGTATGAGAGTGGCACTAAAAGGTGGTAAAAGGATGTTAAATTGGATGTATATCATGTTAACATATTAATTTTACAAATATATGGTGGAAAATGACACATAGGGTCCAAAGTGACTCTAATATGGTGGGAAGTCACTTACATGATTGATTAGAGCCAAAATGTGGCCCAAAATTGACTCATAGGAAACGGGTACAAATAAGTGGTTAAAGAATGTCAAATTGGATGAATATGATGTTAACATGTTAATTGTACAAATATATGGAGGAATATGACTACTGTAGAAAGCAAAGTGACTCTAATATGGTGAAAAGTGACTTGCATGGTTGATTAGAGCCAAAATGCGGAACAATTTTTTGACTTGTATAAAAGTGGCACTAAGAGGTGGTAAAAGGATCTCAAATTGGATGTATATGATGTTAGCATGTTAATAGTACAAATATATGGTGGAAAATTACTATTATAGGGTGCAAAGAGACTAAAATATGGTGAAAAGTGTTTTACACGGTTGATTAGAGCCAAAATGTGGAACAAAATTGACTTGTATGAAAGTGGCACTAAGAGGTGGTAAAAAAATGTCAAATTGGATGTATATGATGTTAACATATTAATTTTACAATATATGGAGGAAAATGACACTTATAGGGTCCAAAGTGACTCTAATATGGTGAAAAGTGACTTACATGGTTGATTAGAGCTAAAATGTGATCCAAAGATGACTCGTACGAAAGGGGTACCAAGAGGTGGTTAAAGGATGTCATTTTGCATTTTCATAATGTTAACTATTAATTGTATCAACATATGGTGGCTAGTGACTCTTATAGGGTACAAAGTGACTCTAATATGGTGAAAAGTGACTTACATGGATGATTAGAGCCAAAATGTAGAACAAAATTGACTTGTATGAATGTGGCACTAAGAGGTGGTAAAAGGATGTCAAATAGGATGTATATGATGTTAACATATTAATTTTACAAATATATGGTGGAAAATGACTCTTATAGGGTCCAAAGTGACTTTAATATGGTGAAAAGTGACTTACATGGTTGATTAGAGCCAAAATGTGGAACAAAATTGTCTTGTATGAAAGTGGCACTAAGAGGTGGTAAAAGGATGTCAAATTGGATGTATATGATGTTAACATGTTAATTGTACAAATATATGGTGGAAAATGAATCTTATAGGGTGCAAAGTGACTCTAATATATGGGGAACTCACTTACATTATAGATCAGAGCTAAAATGTGGCCCAAATTTGACTCGTAGGAAAGGGGTACCAAGAGGTGGTTAAAGGATGTCATACTGCATGTTCATGATTTTAACTATTAATTGTATCAACATATGGTGGCAAGTGAATTTTATTGGGTGAAAAGTGACTCTAATATGGTGAAAAGTGACTTACATGGTTGATTAGATACAAAATGTGGAACAAAATTGACTTGTATGAAACTATCACTAAGATGTGGTAAAAGTATGTCAAATTGGATGTATATGATGTTAACATGTTAATTGTATAAATATATGGTGGAAAGTGACTCTTATAGGGTGCAAAGCGACTCTAATATGGTGGGAAGTCACTTACATGATGGATTAGAACCAAAATATGGCCCAAAAGTGACTGATAGGAAAGGGGTACCAAGAGGTGGTTAAAAGATGTCAAATTGGATGTATATAATGTTAACATGTTAATTGTATAAATATATGGAGGAAAATGACTATTGTATTAAGAAAAGTGACTCTAATATGGTGAAAAGTGACTTGCATGTTTGATTAAAACCAAAATGTGGAACAATTTTTTGACTTGTATAAAACTGGCACTAAGAGGTGGTAAAAGGATGTCAAATTGGATGTATATGATGTTAACATGTTAATAGTACAAATATACGGTGGAAAATGACTTTTATAGGGTGCAAAGGGACTCTAATATGGTGAAAAATGACTTACAAGGTTGATTAGAGCCAAAATGTGGAACAAAATTGACTTGTATGAGAGTGGCACTAAGAGGTGGTAAAAGGATGTTAAATTGGATGTATATGATGTTAACATATTAATTTTACAAATATATGGTGGAAAATGACACATAGGGTCCAAAGTGACTCTAATATGGTGAAAAGTCACTTGCATGGTTGATTAGAGCCAAAATGTGGTCCAAAATTAACTCGTACGAAACGGGTACCAAGAGGTGGTTAAAGGATGTCATTTTGCATGTGCATGATGTTAACTATTAATTTTATCAACATATGGTGGCTAGGGACTCTTATAGGGTGAAAAGTATATGAAAAGGATGTCAAATTGGATGTATATGATGTTAACATGTTAATAGTAAAAATATATGTTGGAAAATGACTTTTATAGGGTGCAAAGGGACTCTAATATGGTGAAAAATGACTTACAAGGTTGAGTAGAGCCAAAATGTGGAACAAAATTGACTTGTATGAAAGTGGCACTAAGAGGTGCTAAAAGGATGTCAAATTGGATGTATATGATGTTAACATGTTAATTGTACAAATATATGGTGGAAAATGACTCTTATAGGGTGCAAAGTGACTCTAATATATTGGGAACTCACTTATATTATAGATGAGAGCTAAAATGTGGCCCAAATTTGACTCGTAGGAAAGGGGTACCAAGAGGTGGTTAAAGGATGTCATACTGCATGTTCATGATTTTAACTATTAACTGTATCAACATATTATGGCAAGTGAATCTTATAGGGTGCAAAGTGACTCTAATATGGTGAAAAGTGACTTATATGGTTGATTAGATCCAAAATGTGGAAAAAAATTGACTTGTATGAAACTATCACTAAGATGTGGTAAAAGGATGTCAAATTGGATGTATATGATGTTAACATGTTAATTGTACAAATATATGGTGGAAATTGACTCTTATAGGGTGCAAAGTGACTCTAATATGGTGGCAAGTCACTTACATGATTGATTAGAGCCAAAATATGGCCCAAAATTGACTCATAGGAAAGGGGTACCAAGAGGTGGTTAAAAAATGTCAAATTGTATGTATATGATGTTAACATGTTAATTGTACAAATATATGGAGGAAAATGACTATTGTAGGAATCAAAGTGACTCTAATATGGTGAAAAGTGACTTGCATGGTTGATTAGAGCCAAAATGTGGTCCAAAATTGACTAGTACGAAATGGGTATTAAGAGGTGGTTAAACGATGTCATTTTGCATGTTCATGATGTCAACTATTAGTTGTATCAACATATGGTGGAAAGTGACTCTTATAGGGTACAAAGTGACTCTAAAATGGTGAAAAGTGACTTACATGGTTGATTAGAGCCAAAATGTGGAACAAAATTGACTTGTATGAAAGTGGCACTAAGAGGTGGTAAAAGGATGTCAAATTGGATGTATATGATAATAACATGTTAATTGTACAAATATATGGTGGAAAATGACTCTTATAGGGTGCAAAGTGACTCTAATATGATGGGAAGCCACTTACATTATAGATGAGAGCTAAAATATGGCCCAAATTTGACTTGTAGGAAAGGGGTACAAAGAGGTGATTAAAAGATGTAATATTGCATGTTTTTGATTTTAACTATTAATTGTATCAACATATGGTGGCAAGTGACTCTTATAGGGTGAAAAGTGACTCTAATATGGTGAAAATTGACTTACATGGTTGATTAGAGCCAAAATGTGGAACAAAATTGACTTGTATGAAAGTGGCACTAAGAGGTTGTAAAAGGATGTCAAATAGGATGTATATGATATTAACATATTAATTTTACAAATATATGCTGGAAAATGATACTTATAGGGTCCAAAGTGATTCTAATATGTTGAAAAGTGACTTACATGATTGATTAGAACCAAAATGTGGAACAAAATATACTTGTATGAAAGGGGCACTAAGAGGTGGGAAAAGGATGTCAAATTGGATGTATATGATATTAACATATTAATTTTACAAATATATGGTGGAAAAATGACACTTATAGGGTCCAAATAACTCTAATATGGTGAAAAGTGACTTACATGGTTGATTAGAGCCAAAATGTGGTCCAAAATGGACTAGTACGAAAGGGGTATCAAGAGGTGGTTAAAGGATGTCATTTTGCATGTTTATGATGTTAACTATTAATTGTATCAACATATGGTGGAAAGTGACTCTTATAGGGTACAAAGTGACTCTAAAATGGTGAAAAGTGACTTACATGGTTGATTAGAGCCAAAATATGGAACAAAATTGACTTGTATGAAAGTGGCACTAAGAGGTGGTAAAAGGATGTCACATTGAATGTATATGATGTTAACATGTTAATTGTACAAATATATGGTGGAAAATGACTCTTATAGGGTGCAAAGTGACTCAAATATGATGGGAAGTCACTTACATTATAGATGAGAGCGCCCAAATTTGACTCGTAGGAAAGGGGTACCAAGAGATGATTAAAGGATCTCATATTGCATGTTCATGATTTTAACTATTAATTGTATCAACATATGGTGGCAAGTGACTCTTATAGGGTGAAAAGTGACTCTAATATGGTGAAAAGTGACTTACATGGTTGATTAGATCCAAAATGTGGATCAAAATTGACTTGTATGAAATTATCACTAAGATGTAGTAAAAGGATGTCAAATTGGATGTATATGATGTTAACATGTTAATTGTACAAATATATGGTGGAAAGTGACTCTTATAGGGTGCAAAGTGACTCTAATATGGTGATAAGTCACTTAAATGATTGATCAGAGCCAAAATGTGGCCCAAAATTGACTTATAGGAAAGGGGTACCAAGAGGTGGGTAAAAGATGTCAAATTAGATGTATATTATGTTAACATGTTTAATGTACAAATATATGGAGGAAAATGACTATTGTAGGAAGAAAAGTGATTATAATATGGTGAAAAGTGACTTGCATGGTTGATTAGAGCCAAAATGCGGAACAATTTTTTGACTTGTATAAAAGTGGCACTAAGAGGTGGTAAAAGGATGTCAAATTGGATGTATATGATGTTAACATGTTAATAGTACAAATAAATGGTGGAAAATGACTCTTATATGGCGCAAAGGGACTCTAATATGCTGAAAAATGACTTACACGGTTGATTAGAGCCAAAATGTGGAACAAAATTGACTTGTACGAAAGTGGCACTAAGAAGTGGTAAAAGGATGTCAAATTGGATGTATATGATGTTAACATATTAATTTTATAAATATATGGTGGAAAATGACACTTATAGGGTCCAAAGTGACTTACATGGTTGATTAGAGCCAAAATATGGTCCAAAATTTACTCGTACGAAACGGGTACTAAGAGGTGGTTAAAGGATGTCATTTTGCATGTGCATAATGTTAACTATTAATTTTATCAGCATATGGTGGCTAGTGACTCTTATAGGGTACAAAGTGACTCTAATATGGTGAAAAGTGACTTAGATGGTTGATTAGAGCCAAAATGTGGAAAAAAATTGACTTGTATGAAAGTGGCACTAAGAGGTGGTAAAAGGATGTCAAATTGGATGTATATGATATTAACATATTAATTTTACAAATATATGGTAGAAAATGACACTTATAGGGTCCAAAGTGACACTAATATGGTGAAAAGTGACTTACATGGTTGATTAGAGCAAAAATATGGTCCAAAATTGACTCGTACGAAAGGGGTATCAAGAGGTGGTTAATGGATGTCAAATTGGATGTATATGATGTTAACATATTAATTGTACAAATATATTGAAGAAAATGACTATTGTAGGAAGCAAAGTGACTCTAATATGGTGAAAAGTGACTTGCATGGTTGATTAGAGCCAAAATGTGGAACAATTTTTTGACTTGTATGAAAGTTGCACTAAGAGGTGGTAAAAGGATGTCAAATCTGATGTATATGATGTTAACATGTTAATAGTACAAATATATGGTGGAAAATGACTTTTATAGGGTGCAAAGGGACTTTAATATGGTGAAAAGTGACTTACACGATCAATTATAGCCAAAATATGGAACAAAATTGACTTGTATGAAAGTGGCACTAAGAGGTGGTAAAAGGATGTCAAATTGGATGTACATGATGTTAACATATTAATGTTACAAATATATGGTGGAAAATGACACTTATAGGGTCCAAAGTGACTCTAATATGGTGAAAAGTGACTTACATGGTTGATTAGAGCCAAAATGTGGTCCAAAATTGACTCGTACAAAAGGGGTACCAAGAGGTGGTTAAAGGATGTCATTTTGCATGTTCATGATGTTAACTATTAATTGTATCAACATATGGTGGCAAGTGACTCTTATAGGTTACAACGTGACTCTAATATGGTGAAAAGTGACTTACATGGTTGATTAGAGCTAAAATGTGGCCCAAATTTGACTCGTAGGAAAGGGGTACCAAGAGGTGATTAAAGGATGTCATATTTCATGTTCATGATTTTAACTATTAATTGTATCAACATATGGTGGAAAGTGACTCTTATAGGGTGAAAAGTGACTCTAATATGGTGAAAAGTGACTTACATGGTTGATTAGATCCAAAATGGGGATAAAATTGACTTGTATGAAACTGTCACTAAGATCTGGTAAAAGAATGTCAAATTGGATGTATATGATGTTAACATGTTAATTGTACAAATATATGGTGGAAACTGACTCTTATAGGGTGCAAAGTGACTCTAATGTGGTTAGAAGTCACTTACATGATTGATTAGAGCCAAAATGTGGCCCAAAATTGACTCATAGGAAAGGGGTACCAAGAGGTGGTTAAACGATGTCAAATTGGATGTATATGATGTTAACATGTTAATTATACAAATATATGGAGGAAAATGACTATTGTAGGAAGAAAAGTGACTATAATATGGTGAAAAGTGACTTGCATGGTTGATTAGAGCCAAAATGCGGAACAATTTTTTGACTTGTATGAAAGTGGCACTAAGAGGTGGTAAAAAGATGTCAAATTTGATGTATATGATGTTAACATGTTAATAGTACAAATATATGGTGGAAAATGACTCTTATAGGATGCAAAGGGACTGTAATATGGTGAAAAGTGACTTACACGATTGATTAGAGCCAAAATATGGAACAAAATTGACTTGTATGAAAGTGGCACTAAGAGGTGGTAAAAGGATGTCAAATTGGATGTATATGATGTTAACATATTAATTTTACAAATATATGGTGGAAAATGACACTTATAGGGTCCAAAGTGACTCTAATATGGTGAAAAGTGACTTACATGGTTGATTAGAGATAAAATGTGGTCCAAAATTGACTCGTACAAAAGGGGTACCAAGAGGTGGTCCAAGGATGTCATTTTGCATGTTCATGATGTTAACTATTAATTGTATCAATATATGGTGGCAACTGACTCTTATAGGGTACAAAGTGACTCTAATATGGTGAAAAGTGACTTACATGGTTGATTAGAGCCAAAATGTGGAACAAAATTGACTTGTATGAAAGTGGCACAAAGAAGTGGTAAAAGGATGTCAAATTTGATGTATATGATGTTAACATTTTAATTGTACAAATATATGGTGGAAAATGACTCTTATAGGGTCCAAAGTGACTCTAATATGGTGGAAAGTGACTTACATGGTTGATTAGAGCCAAAATGGGGAATAAAATTGAGTTATATGAAATTGTCACTAAGATGTTATAACCCCAAAAAATTTTGGACTTTTTGTAACCCTTATGAATAGTGATTTTGCTGATTATGCTGAATGAGAAAACTTTTCATGCCACACTATGTAGGGGTTCTTTTATTGATATTCTGAGGTCTTATTAGTACTCTATATGGTATATAAGTGTATGTAAAGATCGTCAGAATCCAAATTCGAACACTTTGATTTTTCCTGAAAATCCACCAGATACCGAAAGAATTGAGTATAAGGTAACAGGATAAAAAGGATTTAAATTCAAGGATTATAAGAGAGGATCAAAAAATGAATATGATGTATTGAGAAAGGTTAAGGAAACCCAAGTAATAAGATCCCGGGTATGATCCCTCAAATGATAAACGAGAATGAAAGTTAAGCGAACCGTATAACAGATCAGCGGTTATTAGCCAAGTAATTAAGAGCTAATCAAAGAGGTTAGTGATGATGATGTCACCACACCAACAAGAAGATGACAAGTGTGGGAAGATGACATATGAGGATGACATAAGCATGACCAAATGGAAGGTATTGTTGGTTGATTTCAAGCCACACAAATTTTACCATGGTTAAAAGGTAATTAACAAAACAAAAGGATATCAACCAAGCCTTTTATGCACAAAGATCAATAAAACAAAGCAAGCTTCTCTCGCCCCCCCCCCCTTTTCATCTTCTTCATTTCGAATTTTTCACCAAAATGGTGAATTAGAAATTCAAAACACAAGCTATACTCCATGGAAAATTATAAGGTTTGTTTCTTTGGATCCTATATTTCATAACTAAGAAGAGCAAGTAGTATGAGTGCTTGAATCAAAGGTTTTCTATCTCAAACAAATCATTTTAGTTTAGGGTGAATAGTAACTTTCAAGAACATATTTTTGATTCTTGATTTTATTTGCAAGGTCAAGGTAGCTTAAGCATATATTAAGGCTTCCATGGACATTCCAAGGATCTTTCATTGATTAAAAGCTTCAAGGAAGGTATAACTCTTCATGATCTTAGTATTACGATTGTTTGATATAAATGATTATGATGATGGAATGATAGATTAAGTGTAGTAGTTGTTTTGTCATGTTGAGATCTTAGTTGTTAAGTGCTTTTGTTGATTTTGGGAGTTAAGAGTAGCACTAGTTGTTCTTGATGGTTCATGGTATGATTTGGGATTTTTTTAAATGGTTTAAAGTGGTGGATGAGTGATATTGTCATATGGTTGTATTGGGATTGATTGATGGTGGTTTGGTGTTGAATGGATTTGATAAAATTTTGGGAATCGCTAAGTTATAGCCGTCGTAATGCCCAATTTTCCTTAGACTGTTTTTGTTCCTAACTTCATGACCCGTGAAATCACTGTTAGGTTTTGACCATTGCCGTGTTTAGATAGTTCATGTTACGAGCTTCGTTTTGATATGTGGTACGCTTGAATCCGACGTACGGTTTAGGAGAAACGACCGTTTTAAGTAACGGCATTTCGCGACCGAACCATTACCCCTCGCCTTACGTTGAAACCTTGGTTAAGGACTTAAATGACTGATTGGGGTATGAAACAATTATGTAAAGTGGATTAGGCAGTTGGTAAGGTACTCGTGAAAGAATCGCCTTAAAACCCTTAATGGTTAATTTATTAAAAATGGTGGAGCCGAGGGTACTCGAGCGACTTAAGTAAATCGTTAAGCGCGAAAGCGAACGTTAGGACTCTAAATGGTTAAAGTCTAGTTTCTTAAGCGACCGGGGTTTAATTCCGACTTTTGTTGTTGTTCATAGGTTATTAGACCCACTCTAAGCTTAAGTCTATCCGGGAGCACTCAGGCAAGTTTTCTACCCGTATAACTGTTGTTGTGATGTATATGTGTATATGCATGATCTTGTGATAAATGCATATTTGTTATTAGCAAATTCTTGCGATATATTGTAGCATGTGATATGGTATATATGCATGCCTGTTCCGTATTCATGATTTATATATCTGTTGGTTCAAATGCTTATTAGTTGCATAATACCTATACTAGAGATAAGCAGTAGTTGTGTATACCCTTAGTATAGGTGGTAAAAGGATGTCAAATTGGATGTATGTGATATTAACATATTAATTTTACAAATATATGGTGGAAAATGACACTTTTAGGGTCCAAAGTGACTCTAATATTGTGAAAAGTGACTTACATGGTTGATTAGAGCCAAATTTGGTCCAAAATTGACTCGTACGAAAGGGGTATCAAGAGGTTGTTAAAGGATGTCATGTTAGGTCACACACACACTGTAGAGGGGGTGAACACAGTGTATAGTACACTCAAATCGAACTTTAAGAACATAAGTAACAGAAAACAAACTTTATTGAAACAATAAACTCTGTTACAGTATGGAACTGTTACCTCTCAGTGATGAACAAATATCACGAGAGCTGCAAGGGTTACAATGAATAATCTTTTCTTATAATGATAACACTTATAGTGTAAACCCTATGTTTGTGTTTATATACTACACAGTTACAAGATAATCGCTAATTGATATGGAATATAATTCTGCTTCCTAAAATATATCTATCAGATATCTTTTCTTCCAAGTATTCCATTCTTTACGGAATTCCTTCTTCATGCATATCTCTTCTTATGTTTATCTCGATCTTCTTTCCTTTAATCAGCTACTGTCCTTATCTGATTGTCCTTCAGCACTTAAGTTCTGATATCTATCTTCTGATGATTATCTCCTGATAATATAAGTACTGATATCCTTAAGTCCTGACTTCCAGTATAAGTACTGATCAACAGTTAAGTACTGATTTATCCTGTTCACGTAAGATCTGAAAGCTAAACATAAAACATATTAGCCATGACATTATCAAATATATCTAACAATCTCCCCCAACTTGTAAATTAACAAAATATACAAGTTTAACAGATATTTGATGATGTCAAAAACATTAAGTACAAATGCATGAGAAAAAGACTAGATAACTACAAGTTACAGTCCTTAAAGTTTTTACCAATTTCAACTTCTGATAACAACTTCAATCTGTATAAATTTCAGAATTTAAGCAGTTGTAGATCTTCGACTTGGCTTCTTCATTTTCTGATCTCTCTGATGTCAAGAGTTGTTCTGAGATAGTTCTTCAACAAACATTTCTCAGCATATCTTAGTTCATCAATCATTCTCCTTTTAACACCTTTAAGCTCTGCAGTATCTTCACCAGTTTGAAAGATTGCAGCTCTGAGATCATTAATCTTTGCTTTTCTTAACTCCTGATCTAGTCTTATGACATAAGCTTTTTCTGACTCAAGATTGAATTCAAGTCCCTTAATACCAAGATACGTTCTGATCTGTGCAGTATTAGGCTTCATATCAACAATATCACCATTGTGATCTCTGTACTTTGGAACATATCTGCTGTCAGACTTAACAGAATAAAGCCTTTTCTGTCTCTGAATCTGTTCTTTTAAGTAGTTTGCAGCAGTCTCTGTTATTCTGTCATCCACTTGAAGTAAGAAAAGTACATGCTCCAATTTTTCAAAATACTTCAAAGGAATGGCATTTTATCTTATATGATAAACCCTACCATCTGTCATGAAATACAACATGATGTATTCTTTCAAATAGGTATGGTAAACCATCTGTACAGATTCCAGTTGATTCAATCTCTCAGGAGTTGCTACAATACCTGGTTCACTCAAGGAAGTTGGATCATTGGTAGTGTTGTGTACTCTTTTTTCATCAGCACTTCCCAATCCAGTTTTATCTCTAGCTTCCTTTCCAGTAACTACTCTTGCTTCAAAACCACTTGCAGTAGTCTTCAAAGATTGAGTCTGTTTTGCTTTAGTGAATCCTGGTAGGAGTGTCTTTGATCTATTTTCTGATATCAAGTTAACTTGAGCACTGTCAGAGGTTACTTGCTTCTTCTGAATATCAGAACTTACAATTTCTTGACTCTGAACAACTTGAGCCATGTCAGAGGTTGTTTTAAGAACTTTTCTTGTAGTCAGAGCAAGATCATCTTTTCCATCAGTAATTTCTTCTTCCTCAGGAGGTACATAAGGCTTGATAGGTTCACCAATCTTTTCTTTACCCTTGGATCTTGGATCTATCTGTGGTTGTGATCTAGCCAAAGTTGCTTCAGTATGTGTCCTTTCTTTGATCACAATGCCTTTAGGTTTTGGAAGTAACTTTTTACCAGAAGCTTCAGATTTAGATGTGACTTTCTCTGATTTAAGTCTGGCTTCTTCTTCCTTTAAACTTTCCAAGTCCATTCCTGGATTTTCTTGAAGAAATAACTGTCTTGACATTTCCTCATCAAGATCTAGAAGTTCATCAGAACTTATCCTTTTACCAGCAGCAGAACTTATTCTTTTCCCAGTATCAGAACTTGTTCTGTGACTAGCTTGTCTTGATGTAAACCTTCTACCTTGACTATGACCACTACCCATTCCAGAGGTTCCTTGGTCATCTTTTCCATCATCCTTTCCTTGCAGTGTCTTGTTGGTTGTGCATTTGGACTTAATTACCTTCTCCCCCTTTTTGGCATCAGCAGGTAATAAAAGAGAGATAAGTAGTTCCACTGAGGTCTGGATTTCAGTAAGTTGCGATTGCTGAGAAGCTTGATTTGTCAGAATTTGATCAATCTGAGCTTGTTGTTTCTCTTGAGTTTTCTCAATATAAGCAACCCTGTCAATGGTAGGTTGGAAGAACTTTTTCTTATCAATTTTCCAAACTTGTTCCTGTTTGATAAAGTTCTCCTGAATCTTGTGTAGCTCTGCATGAGTATTGGAATGAAGACCTTGTAGATGTTTAGTACTCAATGCAGTGACTCTAAGCTGGGTTTTAAAATCATCAGAATTTAATATTTAATCAGCTTTAGTCAGGTGCTCAGCAAGATGTAAAGCATTTGGAACACATGAAACTGAGTTCCATTCCTTAGTCCACTCCTGACCTGCAGGAGTTTCACTCCAAGGCACTGGTGCAACCTTGATAACAAACTCCTTTACCAGTTCAGACTTAGGAAGAGTCGGTGGAGGAGTAAGTCCTGAAGGACCTGCTTCATCAGCATCTATAGTTGTAGCAGCTTCACCAGTATCTCCAACATTTGCAGCATCAGAACTTAAAGAATCAGTATCTTCTGATAAGACAACAGTGTGAGTAGCAATGGAGGCTTCAGCATCCTCTAATTGCTGATCTGAGACTAAGTTCTGATCAACAGCCATATCCTGATGCTCACCTAAAATCTGATCATCAACATCTTGATGCAGAGAAGGTGTTGTTGATAACTCTGGAGCTTGAACAGCATCAGTAACAGGTGTTGTGGAAGGATTATTTGTTGTTGGAGCTTCTAAGAAAAGAATTGCAGGCACAACCAAGTTCTGAATATCAATTTCAGCACTTGTGCCTGGATCAACAAGAGACACAGATGGTGAGTGAGCCTTGTCAGATACAGCTTCCTGAGATGGAGTTGATGGAGAAGAAGTGACTGGAGCAAATTCCTTGCCTTGTGAGATCAGAGATTCCTGATCCCCTTCCTTAGCTGCTTCCTCCTCATCATCTGAAACTGGCCTTTGTGCCCTCTGTTTCTTGTACTTCCTTGTTGATTTGGATTCCTTGGGAGTTTCAGGAACTATCATACGTCTAAGCCTCTTAAGAAGCCTAGAACCCCCAATGTCAGAATCCTTCTGAGAAGTTGCTTTCTCAGCTTCAATCACCACAGGTTCTGAAGAAGGAATCTGTTCCTCAGAATCTGATTCATCTCTCAAAGTAAACCTCCTCCTCTTTTGAGGTGTCTGAGGAACAGTTTTTGTTCTCTTTGGCTTAGAGGATGGAGACTTCACAGTAGGTGCTGAAGAAGAAGGTTGAGCAGTCTGTGAAGTGGAGAGATAGGATTTGAGATAAGTTCTGAGGGTAGGTTGAGTAGAATGAGAGGTAGGTACTGAGGTTGATGGATTTTGGATGGTTGGAGGTGGTTGGACATCAGAGTAAACAGATCGATAGGTATCAGGATCAACATTTACCAGGATCTGTTTTACAGACTTAGGAATCTGTAATGGTCTAACCACTTTCTTCTTAGTATCAACATTTACCAGGTCATTAAAGTACCTTTTTGCAACCTTAAAAGGTGGGGTTTGAGTGCTGACTAAATGAGGTTCATCAGTACAGTAAGTGTAAATAAGTTGACAGAATCTAGCAAAATAAACAACATCTCTATCCTTTGTCATCCTATCCCCAATAAAACCAATTATTCCAGTTGCAAAATCAAAATGAGTTTGATGGATAATAGCATACCCTATGTGCTGACTCAGAATTGGGATAGCATCAAAATTTGAACATTTGTTCCCAAAGGCTTTGGTGATGCAATCAAAGAGGAAACTCCATTCTCTTCTGATATTAGCCCGTTTCAACTGTCCAAGTTTCGTGAGACTCTTTTCATATCCCAATTCAGCCATGAACTCCCGAAGGGCTGAGTCCTCTGGAACTGAGAAAGTACAATCCTCTGGAAGATGTAAAGCCCTGCGTACTGTACCAGGAGTGACTACAAAAGATAAATCACCCACTTGGAAGATAATACTGGGAGTTCCACGGTTACCACCATCATCAAAAATGCCAGTCCTCCAGAACCTCAGAACTTGTTGACTTGAAAATAATTCAGGCTGAGTTAAGGCGTACCCAACCTCACTATGTGCAAGAAGATCTTGCACAAAGTGCAATTCAGATGGAGCTTCAGCATGATCAAGAATTGCAGCATAGTTGTTTGGAACAAACTTAGCTCCATCAATGATTAAATCCTTTGGTGCCATGTGAAAAAAAATTGAGAATTAAGTATGCTTGATAGGTGTTTGATATAATATCTGTATGAAAACAACGGAAATAGTAAAGTGAAGGAGAGTAAAAGTAAGAAGAGAGATAAAAGATGAAGAAATTAAAAAGATTAAAGAAATCTTCTCTCTGCTGTACTTATACAAAAAAATATTACTGTTGGACACCTGTCAGACATGCAGTAATAACGGATAGTTACTGGGCTCGAGAAAACAGTAATCATTACTTACCCATTTGCCGAGTTTAAAGGAAAAACTGTTCCATTTATCAAGGGAAACAATTTTAATTCAAAATTTAACCCGTTATCACTGATTGAATTATTTGTCACTGCAACATTAATATTCTGAAAATAAATCATGTTAAAAATGACCGAGATAATTTCGATGAATAAGTGCTGACAGAGAATCAGAACTTAAATAAAAACAAAATTTAAATGGTCATCAGAATATCAATCAGGATTTATCAACACAAGATAAGATAACTCAGAGACAAAATCTTCAAGTAAAAACAGTTTTCATTAATATATCAAGTCAATACATTTATGAAATGGAAATTACATCAATACTTATACAAGATTTTCCCTAAGCTCCTAACCCTAACATCAACAGCTTTAGTCCTAGCTAAGAAGCCTGACAAAGGTGAGGATGAAGAAGAACAGGAAGAAGACGAGATTAAGTCATCTTCCTCTTCCTATCTTCGACGAACAAGATGGCGAGTCGTATGATTCGCTCTTGCTGACGGATAGCTTCCCGCCTTTCCTCCTCCAATCGCTCCAGATGGCGATGGTAGTCCATATAGAAGAACAGGAGGCGTATCAGTACCTCCTGTGGGACAGAGTCCCATATCTCCTCAGGAATGGCTGTGACATGCCATTCCTGCTGCCAGTCGGCACAACTTAGCTCCATTGTGAAGGTTTGGTTGTTCAAAAACATGTTGTATCGAACTATTGTGTTTTTGATAGAAGAAGGAGCATAAGTGTGTGAGAAGAATGTGATGGAAAGACTGATGTGAAGTGGTTGCTTATATAGGCAAGAGAATGCCAAGAGACGCAAAGATATTTAAGGCTGACAGGTAGAATTAATTATACCTCGTCTCCCTAGACTTTGAAAAAGAATAACAGTCATTGGAAAGAGGAAGCATGGCTAGACCGCACAAGACACAAGAAACAGTGGACTGTTCAAGTATGAATACCATTAATCCTAATCATACTGACTATTAATCTTCCACTTCAACATATTCTAGTTCTAACTGAGACTGTTATCAAATTTTATTCACAGAGTAGCCAAGTAAATGATTAGACTGAGAAATCAGAACATAGACCTATACCAGAACTTAACAGTCATCAGAACATAATTTCTTAACTCGAAAAAGGAATGCCCATCTTAGTAAATACTCATACAAGTTCTGAGTTATGGACGTCAGAACTTAATCATCAGAACGTGTAACTTAGAACTTGTCCTCAGAATTTGTGCAATAATGACACAATGACTGTTTATCTAAAATAACATAGACCACCACAGAAATTTTCATCATTCAGATGGAGTGATTTGTGTGTGCATTAAGCTAAAAACAGACAAAGAGTAAAGTCTGATTCACTTCAGTACATCTTAGAAATAAGGCATAACTAAAATTTTGCTAAAGAGTTGTCATTGTCCTGAAACCTACTGAAGAATGAGTTTATGCTTGAGTCCACCTCAACTGTTTTGTGCTAATTTTATGCATCTTTTGAAATTCTATTTTACAGTGGTTTCTCAGTGTAAGTGAGTCACGACTGTGTATCAGAATTTATGCTATTTTCAGAGTATTTCTCCAGTAATCATAGAGTGTGAAAAGTCACCAAGAAAATATTTAGCTTTTTTGATGCATATTTACTTAATACCAGCAATGCACTTGGGTCGTCCCTTCCACATTTTTACTCTAGATCTCAAAGGAGTACCTGATTTTAATCTTTGATCTTTTTGCTTTTTCTTTTGATAAGAGAGGTCTATCAGCACTTAGTACATTCAGCAGTTTTACTAGTATCAGAACTTAACATATGAGTAGCATTATTCTAATTTGTGACTTAGTAATAAGATATACAAAGTGAACTTAACTAAGCTCAGTTATCAGAATTTGCTAGTGTCATAAGATTTCCACTGAAATAATTACTTCTTCCATGGAATCATTTGTTTATTGAAGACTACTAGGTTAGTATCTAGCACAGTTATCCTCATAGGATTGAATAGGTACTAGAACAGATATATCACTTATCAGAGTTTAGAAACATATATTAGACAACAGTCAGTACTTAAAGACATTTATCAATTAAGCACATAATACATAATGAGATTAATTCTGTAAATACTGAGCATAAAGTCTGATAACACAGAACAAGTCTAAGCAGATTTAGAGAAAGAACCTGAAACCATTCCAAGTTCATTTACCAATCTTGTAAAAGTAGCTTCACATAATGGTTTTGTGAAGATATCTGCCAACTGTTGATCTGTGGGAACAAAATGCAATTCCACTGTACCTTCATCGACATGTTCCCTGATGAAGTGGTACCTGATGCTGATGTGCTTTGTCATTGAGTGTTGAACTGGATTACCTGTCATAGCAATAGCACTTTGATTATCACAGTAAATAGGGATTTTGAAATATGTTAACCCATAATCCAGTAACTGATTCTTCATCCAAAGAATCTGTGCACAACAGCTTCCTGCAGCAATATACTCTGCTTCTGCAGTTGATGTGGAAATTGACTTTTGTTTCTTGCTGTACCAAGAAACCAATCTGCCTCCAAGAAATTGGCAGCTTCCACTTGTGCTTTTCCTATCAATTTTGCAACCTGCAAAATCTGCATCTGAGTAGCCTATTAGTTTAAAATCTAATTCTCTAGGATACCATAATCCCAGAGCAGCTGTCCCTTTGTTGAATCCACTTTCCAGAAGAAACTGAGCTAAAGTCTCATACCATACTCTAGGAGCTTGCTTAAGTCCATAAAGTGCTTTGTCAAGTCTGTAGAGATAGTCTGGATGTTTGGTATCTACAAAACCTGGAGGTTGTTCAACATATACCTCTTCCTCCAATTCTCCATTTAGAAAAGCACTTTTCACATCCATTTGAAAGACAGTAAACTTTTTGTGAGCAGCATAAGCCAAAAATATCCTTATGGCTTCTAACCTAGCAACTGGTGCAAATGTTTCATCATAATCAATTCCCTCCTGTTGAGAATATCCTTTTGCAACCAGCCTTGCCTTATTCCTTGTAATTATGCCATCACTGTCAGTTTTGTTTCTGAATACCCACTTTGTACCAACAACAGATCTATTCTTTGGTCTTGGTACTAGGGTCCAGACTTTGTTTCTTTCAAATTTATTCAACTCTTCCTGCATTGCTTGCACCCAATCAGCATCTTGAAGAGCTTCTTCCACTTTCTTTGGCTCAGTCTGAGAGAGAAAAGAATTATAAAGACACTCATTTGAAGACATGTTCTAGTTCTAACACCTGCATCAGGATTTTCAATTATCAAATTAGGTGTATGTGATTTTGTTCACTTCCTTGCAGATGGAAGGTTTTCTCTAGAACTGGATGCTCCCCCATGATCCATGCTATCTTCATTTTCATTTTCTGATGCTCCCCCTGAAACTATGCTCTCTGAGTTGGATTCTTCAGTATTTAGATTTTCAGCACTATCAGAACTTGGCTTATCAGAACTTGACGAATCAGAACTTGAAGAGCCAGATGTATGTTCGGATGTTTCTTGAGATGCGGTAGGATCTTGAGTATGCTCCCCCTGCATAGGTGCATCTTCCTTTAACGTAGTTACCACAGTTTCAATAACATCAGAGTTTAATCCATCAGAGTTTGCAGTATCAGGACTTAGACTGTCAGGATTTTCAGTATCAGAATATGAGTCTTCATTTTCAAATCTCAGCTGATCATGGTCAACGAAATCTTTAAGACCAGTGATCTTCTTGTCATCAAAAGAGACATTGATAGATTCCATGACCACTTTTGTTCTCAAATTATAGACTCTGAAGGCTTTTGTGGAAAGTGGATATCCAACAAAGATTCCTTCATCAGCTTTTAGATCAAACTTTGATAGCTGTTCAGGATGAGTCTTGAGAACAAAACACTTGCATCCAAATACATGAAAATATTTCAGATTTGGCTTCTTTTTCTTCACCATCTCATATGGTGTTTTTCCATGCTTGTTAATGAGTGTTGCATTTTGAGTAAAATAAGCAGTCTGCACAACTTCAGCCCAGAAATAGGTTGGAAGCTTTGCTTCTTCAAGCATTGTACGTGCAGCTTCAATGAGAGTTCTATTCTTCCTTTCAACAACTCCATTTTGCTGTGGAGTTCCAGGAGCAGAAAATTCCTGCTTTATTCCATGGCTTTTGCAGAACTCTTCCATTATCAAATTCTTGAACTCAGTGCCATTATCACTCCTTAAAATTTTCACAGAATCTTTGACCATTTTATCCAGCTGTTTGACATGATCAGTCAAGATAGATGCAGTTTCACTTTTTGTGTGCAAGAAATACACCCATGTGTATCTGGTGAACTCATCCACTATGACCAACGCATACTTCTTCTTTGCAATAGACATGACATTTACAGGACCAAATAAATCAACATGTATAAGATGATAAGGCTCAAGAATTGATGAATCAGTCTTGCTCTTGAATGAAGATTTTCTTTGTTTGGCTTTTTGACATGAATCACAAAGACCATCAGGAGCAAATACTGTGTTTGGAAATCCTCTCACAAGATCTTTCTTGACCAGTTCATTTATATTGTTGAAATTTAAATGAGAGAGTTTCTTATGCCAATTCCAGCTTTCTTCAATTAATGCTCTACTTAACAGACAAATTGCAGAGCCATCAGTACTTGTTGAAAGCTTAGCTTCATAAATATTACCACGTCAGTATCCTTTTAGAACAACTTTGCCTTTAGATTTACTCACAACTTCACAGTGTTCTTCATAGAAATCAACATGATAACCTCTGTCACAGATTTGACTTATACTCAGTCGGTTGTGTTTAAGTCCTGAGACCAGAGCTACTTGTTTAATTATGACATTTTCAAGATTGATATTGCCATATCCCAATGTTTTTCCAATGTTGCCATCTCCATAAGAAACACTTGGGCCAGCTTTCTCCACAAAGTCTGATAGCAGGGCCTTATTTCCAGTCATATGTCCTGAACATCCACTGTCCAGAACTAGAATATTTTTCCTGTTGCCCTGCAATCACAAAGACCACTAATTATTAGTTTTAAGGACCCAGACTTGCTTGGATCCTTTGGCCTTATTAAGTTTGTTAACATTTGCAGCGGATTTAGCATCAGAGTTTATGTTAACATTTTTCTTATCAGAATTTACATTATCAGACTTTGAATCAGAATTTACACTAGAAGGAACAATGGAAACTTTCTTCAAAGAAGGTTTTATTTGATAATAATCATAGTACAAACTATGATATTCCTTACAAGTATAAATGGAATGCCATAAACTACCACAATGAAAACAAGGATTTTGCGGTTTGTATCTAACAGACTGACTCTTAACTCCTGATTTTGAAGGTAAGGAGTTAATATTCTTATTTTTCCTGCAAAAAGAAGCCAGATGGTTAGAACTTCCACAGTTATGACATGTTTTCCTAGGAGCATCAGGAACAGGTTTATAATCATTGCTTTTATTCACACCTTCCTTTCCATTTCTATTTTTCCTAGGTGATTGTACCTTGTTTGCATTCTTGACATCTTTCAGCTTATGCTTAAGCTGCTTCTTTGTCATTAAGCCTATGTTTACTTCAGCTGTCTTTTCCTATTTTAGTTTGTCAGAAGTTAATTCCTCTTTAACTTCTGATTTCTCATTATCAGACTTTACAGTTACAAACTTAACAGGTTTTAACTTTGGCTTTTGCTTAACAACAGGCTTAATTTCTTCAGTTCCTTTATCATTCTTATTCTCTCCATAACCTAAGCCCTCTTTCCAATTTTCACTACTTAGCAAATTTTGAGTTGTTCTGCCGGAGTTAGTCCAAGTCCTGATTATCTCTCTTTCCTTTTCTAACTCAGTTTTTAGAGATTCATTCATTTTTAGCACTTCATCCCTAACATAAAAAGCATCATCTCTATCCTTCTGAGTTTGATGGAACATGACTAACTCTTTTTCTAAGAAATCATTCCTTTTCTTAAATGCAAGATTTTCAGAAGTTAATCTTTCACATGTTAAAGTTTGGTCTCTATAGCTAACAAACATGGTTTTAAGATATCTTCTCAACTCATTAATATCATCAGTATGAAAAGCATAAGTAGTCTGAGGTACCTTTGTTTCAGCAGCTTCAGAACTGCTCTCAGCACTTTCTTTATCAGCATTTGCCATCAATGCATAGTTCTCCTCACTTTCAGAGTCTGAAGTGTCTGTCCAGCTTTTCTGCTTTGTGACAAGAGCCTTGCCTCTGTCACCCTTTACCTTCTTGCAGTCAGGAGATATGTGGCCTTTCTCACCACAGTTATAGCATTTAACATTGGTGTAATCTCCTCTGTCAGACTTTCCTCCTCTGCCTTCAGATCTTCTGAAATTCTTCTTATCAGAACTTATGCTTTTTCTGGAAAACTTCTTTCCCTTCCTGAACTTCCTGTATGCAATCTTGGTGATTCCTTTCACCATAAGAGCACACATCTTCATCATCTCCTCATCAGCGTCAGTCTCAGGCAAGCTTTCAGAATCTGAGTCATCATCACTCTCAGAACTTGATGACTCAGTATCAGACTTTATGAAAAGAGCTTTACCCTTGTCTTTCTTTGAGGAAGCTGCTTTGGGGAATTCTTCTTCAGCCTTAAGAGCAACTGTCTTTGACTTTCCTCCTTTCCTCTTGCTTCTTTGTTCCATCTCCAGCTCATGAGTCTTGAGCATTCCATAGATTTCGTCAAGAGTTGTTTCATCAAGATTGTAGTTGTCTCTTATTGTCGTTGCCTTCAAATCCCAGCATTCAGGAAGAGCTAACAGGAACTTAAGGTTTGAATCTTCAAGATCATACTCTTTATCAACCAATGACAAATCATTCAAAAGTTTGACAAATCTATCATATAAATCATTCAATGACTCATTAGTCTTTGAGTCAAAGTGTTCATACTCTTGAGTGAGTATTGTCTTCCTGTTCTTCTTAATTGTGTCAGTTCCCTGACACCTTATTTCCAGAGCATCCCATATCTCCTTAGCAGTCTTGCAGTTGATTACCCTGTTTGACATTACATTATCAATGGCACTATGCAGTAAGTGTCGTACCTTAGCATCCTTAGCAATTGATGCTATGTCCTCAGCAGTATAATCACTCTTCTCCTTTGGTACGGTCATTGCTGCTTCACCTGCAACTGCAACAGCGAGTTTGGTTGGTTTGTGTGGACCTTCCTTGATTCTATCCAGGTATTCTGGATCTGTTGCTTCCAGGAACATGGTCATCCTTACCTTCCATATGGGATATTCAGATGGTCTCAGTATGGGGACCCTGATGGTCTCATACCGACTCTGAATTTGTGTCTTTGGTGGTTCCTCAGTTGTGGTAGGCTTAGTTGGAGTTTCTGTGTCCGACATGATTGTGTTTGGATCTTTAACTGTATGTAAGTTAACAGATAGGCTCTGATACCAATTGTTAGGTCACACACACACTATAGAGGGGGTGAATACAGTGAATAGTACACTCAAATCAAACTTTAAGAACTTAAGTAACAGAAAACAAACTTTATTGAAACAATAAACTCTGTTACAGTATGGAACTGTTACCTCTCAGTGATGAACAAATATCACGAGAGCTGCTAGGGTTACAATGAATAATCTTTTCTAATAATGATAACACTTCTAGTGTAAACCCTATGTCTGTGTTTATATACTACACAGTTACAAGATAATCGCTAATTGATATGGAATATAATTCTGCTTCCTAAAATATATCAATCAGATATCTTTTCTTCCAAGTATTCCATTCTTCACGGAATTCCTTCTTCATGTATATCTCTTCTTATGTTTATCTCAATCTTCTTTCCTTTAATCAGCTACTGTCCTTATCTGATTGTCCTTCAGCACTTAAGTTCTGATATCTATCTTCTGATGATTATCTCCTGATAATATAAGTACTGATATCCTTAAGTCCTGACTTCCAGTATAAGTACTGATCAACAGTTAAGTACTGATTTATCCTGTTCACGTAAGATCTGAAAGCTAAACATAAAACATATTAGCCATGACATTATCAAATATATCTAACAGGGGATTTAAATACTCGCTCAAAACCTGGGGAATCCGGCTCCGTGGTGTATTTTACATTCGCAACGTGGTTGCTGTTTTGAGAAAACAATTTGATTACTTGCCCAACATTCGAGAAGTAAGTCCATCTAATTGAGTCGGCATAAGCGACAGGCCGGGGTACGGTCTATCAAAGTGTAAGTGGCTGGGTGGCAGTCCATCAACGCGTAAGAGGCCGGGTGGCGGTCCAGCACAAGGTCCTTATGTGGCCAGGGTGATGACCGGTGGGGGATTCATCCATCGACTAGTAGAAAATGTTACTTATTGGTATCTTTGCCTGATCAACAAGATATCGGGTTTATGCCAAAATTCTTTCCTTTCCAAATTTATTGGATATTGCAACTCTGTTCATACTTTACATGACAGAGGTTTTCAGGAAATGTATGGGAGATATATATGAATATATTTATATATCGGGACTTTATGAAGCATCTCGTAACTTCATTATTTATAATGATATTTCAAGGATTGAATCTATTCAAGTCTTATCTTGTAGTCTCATCTGGGTGATGAACTTTTGAAACTGATTATAACTTGAACGGTGGTAGTTCAAGTAGTATTCGGATATAAGTATATTGGAGTATCTTGTAACTTCATCTTTTAAACTTATATCTAGTAAATGATTATCTTGTGCATGTCAAAGATTTTCGGAAAAACGTTGAGACAAGGTTAGATATATGAGATCACCTTGCAACGATATTTTTATACAGATATAAACTGGAACTAAGTGTATATTATACATGTCAGAGGATTTCAAAGATTGTGAAAAGTATAAATGTATATATACTGAATATTTTGCGACTTCATCGCATTAAGATATCAAACTTGGTTCATTTCTTTTGACCAAGACTTTCATGAGTACTATGCGAAGGCTCATATATTGTAAATCATTATACATATTATTTTGGTGGGCTTGCTGCTCACCCTTGCTTTCTTCTTTCATCACACAACAACAGATAGAAAAGATGAACAGGACCAAGCTCCCAATTCACGAGCGGATAGGAAACGTTTCACAGTTTCCTATAGGCATTGATGTCGCTGTAGCTGAGGTAGGAACTACCAATATGCTAGGCTTCAACTTTTGATGTACCAGATTTATGTATATTTATGAATTGTAATAATGGCAAAGAAATGTAAATCTATTCAGAAACCCTTTTAAGGTGTAATGGCATATAATTTTGGAATAAAATGACTCACGTTATTTTTGGATATTCATCTCTGAGACTACAACTTGTGGTGTGTGTGTTTATTGTGGGGTCACAGTACAGAGTAGTTGATTGTTTATTAAGATTGGGTGTTATTAAGGGAAATGGAACTCGTGACAACCCGGATCCCCGACCCCGGATTTGGGGGTGTTACAGAAGTGGTATCAGAGCCATGCATTATAAACCTCAGAGATGATGTGACGTTAAGATAATAAGTTCACTAAGATAATAAGAACTCTTGCCAAGTTCATAGTCGGGCTACCTAACGTAGTACGGACAGTTAAAACCCTTACGGGAACCCTTATAAATATCGTGAGAGTAACATAATTCGTTCTCGTATAAGACAGCGGGGCACCGAACCCTGAGGTTCAGGAGCATCAGCATGAGGATGTTTTATTACAAGTTGGAGATTAAATTGTGAATCCGATAGAGTACCCGAATGAGAGACCGGATGAGATTCATATTGAGGATGTAGCGGTTGAGGATGTTGTCCTAGAAGGGATAGTTGCTGAGGAGGATCCCATGGAGGATCCTGACAAGAATGAATAAAGGACCACTGATGAATTGATGACCATGGTTAGGTCGACTACCAGAGGTAGGATTGGTCGGTCACTACCGGAGGTTCATTCAAGTTTGTGAAGATAGTAGCCCCCTTTAACGCGGCTTACTCGTAAGACTGAGAAGTTTGAATGGACAGAGAAATACGAGAACAACTTTCAAGAACTGAAGCAAAGATTGGTGACGGCTCCTATGATGGCGTTGCCGGATGGAAAAGGAGATTTTGTGATGTGTAGTGACGCTTCGCATAAGGAATTAGGATGCTTCTTATACAGCACAACAAGGTAATCACGTACGCGTCAAGATAATTAAGGGAATATAAAATTCGATATCCCCACCCATGAGCTTGGGCTCATGGAAATAGTTTTGCCCTAAATATTGGAGGCACTACTTGTATGGAGAGAAGTGCGAGATTTACACAAGCCATAAGTGCTCTAGTGCATTTTCACGCAGAAAGAGCTCAACATACGCCAGAGGAGGCGGTTAGAGCTAATCAAGAATTATGATTGGGAGATTCTTTATCATTCGGGGAAAGCCAATGTGGTGGCTGATGCCCTTAGTAAAAAGGAGAGGCTCAAGATAAAAATGTCTTTGGGAGAGTTTATAAGAGATTTTGAGAAAATGGAAATAAAAGTGAAGGTAACCGGAGCCGGTACCGAAAAGCTGTTTGAGATTGCAATACAACCCGAATTATTGGAAAAGAACATATTGTGCCAGAAAAAGTGATGAATGAAGGCAGAAAGCCAACAAATAGATAAGAGATTAATACCGAGAAAGATGATAAGGGAATAATGAGGTATTCCTATAGAATTTGGGTTCCAAATGTTCAAGAGCTTAAAGAGGAGATCTTAGATGAAAGTCATAGTTCAAGGAATAAGATTTAGGGCAAACCCTGAATGTGATAGTCAGGGAGGACGCCATCAAGATAGAAGGAACCCATAACATAATGAAGTGGAAATTGAGGATTTTAACGTATAAGATAACCCCAAGTATGGGAGAAGGATGAAACATTTCATACTAAGGAAACAGAAAGTCGAGTAAGGAAAGGAGACCCGAGACGGTACTCATATACGGCAATTCATGGACCTGTCTAAAAAGAACTTAGACTATTATCCCAAACCACCACCTTGAGGAAATAATGCGGGAGGAAATTCTTTCGTGACCTTTAAATCGCTAAGCTCTCAGAGTTCCAAGGAACAGGTTGACCCAGTCGAGGCAAGAGCCTGGCTAAAGGAAATATAGGAATCATTTGAAATTCTAAATGATTAATGAATCACAAAAGACTGTTTTGTCACTTACCCTCCTAAGAGAGAGGCCACCCGCTGGTGAAAGGCCAAGGAAGGCACGGAGCAAGAGATTATAATAAACTGATTTAAGTTCAGTCAATTGTTTTCAGGAAAGTACTTCCCAAGGTTATGGAGATAGTGTAAAAGCTTTAGAGCCAGAACAAAGGCAGATGAGTATGATGAATTATGAATCTAAGTTGTAAAAGTTATCAAGGTTCGTTCTGAGGACACGAATCCAGAATGACGGGATGTTTGAAATCAATGCTTATGTTGTGTTGGTTCATGAAATAATGATAAGAGAAAGGAAAATAAAAAGAAACTGAAGTGGAAAGGAATATAAAGGCAATAGAGTTTAAGGTATGATAAGGGAGTTGGGTATGAGGAAACCCTAAAGACTCGTAGCAATAGAAATAGAAAAGTATGTATTCGTCAGGATGAGGGTGATTCACCATGAGTTAAAATTCATGGTTGAAGGCATAAGAGATACATATATTTTATCCCCTGTAAGTTGGGAGGATTCGAGGAAACCTTGAGATAATTCGAAGGATAAATAATGAGACGCGGATAGACTGAGGAGACAAGGAAGTAAGAAATTAGGAAAATTGGATGAAGGAAGTGACCTTCAAGAATGTGAAGTGTAAGACCGGTGGCTCGATACCCAGAAAGGGAGACGCCAGGTATGAAAGATATCCCAACATTGAGGTGACTGTTGAGATAAACAACAAAAGTAAATAAGGAATTATTAAGAAGAGGTTCACGTTGAACACGACCAATATCTTTCAGAACATCCATGTTATCATTACCAAATCAGGGAAGAAAAGCGGATGACCATTGTTATCTTTTGGAGGCCATATGGATTGACCTCAATTTGAATAAGGATGCTATTATGAAATTAGGTATAGACTATCGAGGTGGGAATGATGAATAAGATAATCTATCAAGGATATATAACTTGATTTATCCATGGAAGGATGCAAATACCTTTTTAAAGGTGGGATTAAGGATATAACTTCGATAACTTGAGATGAACCATAGGGGAATGCATGAAGGTTGGCATTTCACCCTTAATAGGGATAGTATGAGTTTTGACAGTATGAATTGGAAAGGATTAAGGTAATAACAACCTTTAAGAATCAGTGGAGAAATTTTTTTCAGAAGTATATAGACAATGATTCTGGTATTAATAAATGGTATCTTGATATGCCCTGTATCTAGGGAATACAGGAGGAACGATTCAAGGATAACCTTAGAGGTTTTACAAGGAGAAAGGTAATATTCAAAATTCTCAAGAATAAAAATGTTGATAAAGGAAATTTGACGTAATTATAACGATGCCAAGTGAGGCACGTGTTAAACCACGAGAAAGTATGGATCAGACCAGTAATGGTCGAAATTGTTCAGGGCAATTATGACTTAAGATAAAAGATGTTCTAAGTATGATTGAGAGTCAGTCGTGACAGTGATTAACCTCTAAAGACTGAGGCAATAACTTATGGAAAAATGGTGATATTTTTTATACTCATCAGATTTTAAGGAAAACATCTTCACATAAGCTGTGATTGAAATGAGGTAGAAAATTTATTTGGAGGTGGTTAAAATGACATTGACTGTATGGAAATTTTACTATCAGGAAAGGCCAAAGAGGTGGCCGACACTTTAAAGGTAAGAGGATAATTATAGGCGCTTGTGCCAAAGGAATACAGTGATGATCGTTAAAGATATGAAGGTTGTATTATGGTTTGGAAGATTGACATTCCTTTTGATGACTATGCAATACCCAACCGTAATAGTAGTTGGTAAAGGTTTAATTCGTGTAATCGCCATGAGCGGGCTATCTATCTCAGAAGATACTATCTTGAGATAAGCCAGGACCATGTTTCAAAAAGGACTAGATGAACCCTTGAGTTAAGTCTTCTATTTAGGGCATACGATTAAGAATGGTATTAACCTGCTATCGTTGCTTTGACTGAAACTCTTCTGCAATTTTATCTACTTCATGTCATGAAAGTATGTCAGAGTTTGGAGTGTTCTTCATGAATTATGATTGGTGATTATGTTAACTCCTTAGAAGTATTATATACGACATGTATGGACTCCGTATGGTTAGATATTAAGATTTCATGGAAAGTGAATGACGACAGTAGGTCAGTGGTGGACCATAGTAATGCAGCAATGATTCTGCGAGTAATGAGCTGATTACAACCGTGAGAGTTGTATTGGAATGGATGTTGAGATTGAGTACCACTAATCGGGTCGTGGTAGTGTATAAGTTATCATTGATAGACTAATTAAGTAGAGTATCTACCTATTGAATATTTATTCCTTCTTATGAAAAGAGAGTCGTATTACTATATGAGGAAGGTTGCAGTGCAAGCATAGAATTCTAGTAACGATGATGTCTAGAATGAGATCCCAGATTCGATTTTCGATATCAAGGGAGTTTCAAAGGTGATTGTGTATAAGCTCGAGGAAGAGCATGGGTCCATAGAATGATGGACGGAATAGCAAAAATATTTAGGCATGTGAAATACGATGCTATAATACTTGATGTTGATATAAATACACATATGTTTTGTTCTCCTATATCAAACCTCTATAGTTCAGAGGTAGGTTCCAAGCCAGATATTTTGTGGCAGTATATTTTTTTTCACATATACAATTCTCTTCAATTCGTTCTTTTCTTTTCTTTTCATTTCATATAAGCTGAGAAGAACAACCCTTCCAGAAGGGGAGGTATTGCCGAATGACTATCTATCTGTGTGATAGAAGCCTTGTAGGATACCACATGTTATTTAATTGCTTGTCAAGTACTAAAGGCTGGCCACCTTCTGTACTAAGTATGCAATGTAGCAAGTGTTCATGATCATAGTGATCTCTCAATAAATTCTTTTACTTCTATACGATGGATCAAGCTTTCAAAGATAGAAGCAGCTAGAAAGGAGTAGTATCAGTGCAGTGGTATTCCGAATCTAACGCGTTCGTGATACTAAGGTTGACGCAATTATTAAAAGGTTATAGAATTCTAACGAGCAAAAGTGTAACCAGTATAGTATTATGTACGGAAGATAGTAATGACTACGAACTGGAAAAGAATGGGTATTGAGAAGCAAAAGCTCTAATGCTAAAAGCTATAATGAGAGTCTGTGCAATAGACTTGAAAGAAAATGGAATGATCACTTAACACAGATTGAGTTTTCTTATGACAATAGATCATATGTCATTATCGAGTTGTCGCCTTATGAGATCCTTGAGGGAAGACAATGTCGATCTCCCTTATGTTAGGATGAAGTTGTAGAGCGCAAGATGCTCAGACCCGCAGTAGTCCAAAGGACCAGGGATATAATAGATCTAATCAGAGGACGGCTGGTAGTAACCCAAGATGGACATAAGAGGTATGCTGATTTGACTCGAAAGGACAAAGAGTATGAAATAGGGGACCTAGTAATGTTAAAGGTATCCCTTGGAAAGGATTGATGAGGTTCGGAAAGAAAGGAAAGCTAAGTCCACAAATTGTTGGACCCTTGGAGATATTAAGACATATTGGGAAGTTAGCATATGAGCTAGCCCTACCCCCGAACCTGTAGCAAGTTCATAACGTGTTCCACGTATCAATGTTAAGGAAGTGTAATCCGGATGCCAGACAAATAGGGGCATATGAGCGCATAGGCATGCAACCAAACGTAACCTATATGGAGCAACCAGGAAGGGTTATAGATTGAAAAGGAACAAGTACTTAGGAGAAGGGTTATCAAACTAGTCAGAGTTGGTGGTAGAACCACAATGTGGGAAAATTGACTTGAGAGTTAGAAGGCCCAATGCTAGAAAAGCATCCCCAACTATTTCTATCTGATTCCGGGACGGAATCCTTTTAAGGAGGGGAGACTGTAATAACCCCAAAAAATTTTGGACTTTTTGTAACCCATATGAATAGTGATTTTGCTGATTATGCTGAATGAGAAAACTTTTCATGCCACACTATGTAGGGGTTCTTTTATTGATATTCTGAGGTCTTATTAGTACTCTATATGGTATATAAGTGTATGTAAAGATCGTCAGAATCCAAATTCAAACACTTTGATTTTTCCCAAAAATCCACCAGATACCGAAAAAATTGAGTATAAGGTAACAGGATAAAAAGGATTCAAATTCAAGGATTATAAGAGAGGATCAAAAAAGGAATATGATGTATTAAGAAAGGTTAAGGAAACCCAAGTAATAAGATCCCGAGTATGATACCTCAAACGATAAACGAGAACGAAAGTTAAGCGAACCGTATAACAGATCAGTGGTCATTAGCCAAGTAATTAAGAGCTAATCAAAGAGGTTAGTGATGATGATTTCACCACACTAACAAGAAGATGACAAGTGTGGGAAGATGACATAGGAGGATGACATAAGCATGACCAAAGGGAAGGTATTGTTGGTTGATTTCAAGCCACACAAATTTTACCATGGTTAAAAGGTAATTAACAAAACAAAAGGATATCAACCAAGCCTTTTATGCACAAAGATCAATAAAACAAAGCAAGCTTCTCTCGCCCCCCCCCCCTTTTCATCTTCTTCATTTCGAATTTTTCACCAAAATGGTGAATTAGAAATTCAAAACACAAGCTATACTCCATGGAAAATTATAAGGTTTGTTTCTTTGGATCCTATATTTCATAACTAAGAAGAGCAAGTAGTATGAGTGCTTAAATCAAAGGTTTTCTATCTCAAACAAATCATTTTAGTTTAGGGTGAATAGTAACTTTCAAGAACAAATTTTTGATTCTTGATTTTATTTGCAAGGTCAAGGTAGCTTAAGCATATATTAAGGCTTCCATGGACATTCCAAGGATCTTTCATTGATTAAAAGATTCAAGGAAGGTATAACTCTTCATGATCTTATTATTAAGATTGTTTGATATAAATGATTATGATGATGGAATGATAGATTAAGTGTAGTAGTTGTTTTGTCATGTTGAGATCTCAGTTGTTAAGTGCTTTTGTTGATTTTGGGAGTTAAGAGTAGCACTAGTTGTTCTTGATGGTTCATGGTATGATTTGGGCTTTGTTTAAATGGTTTAGAGTGGTGGATGAGTGATATTGTTATATGGTTGTATTGGGATTGATTGATGGTGGTTTGGTGTTGAATGGATTTGATAAAATTTTGGGAATCGCTAAGTTATAGTCGTCGTAATGCCCAATTTTCCTTAGACTGTTTTTGTTCCTAACTTCAGGACCCGTGAAATCACTGTTAGGTTTTGACCATTGCCGTGTTTAGATAGTTCATGTTACGAGCTTCGTTTTGATATGTGGTACGCTTGAATCCGATGTACGGTTTAGGAGAAACGACTGTTTTAAGTAACGGCGTTTCGCGACCGAACCATTACCCCTCGCCTTACGTTGAAACTTTGGTTAAGGACTTAAATGACTAATTGGGGTGTGAAACAATTATGTAAAGTGGATTAGGCAGTTTGTAAGGTACTCGCGAAAGAATCGCCTTAAAACCCTTAATGGTTAATTTATTAAAAATGGTGGAGCCGAGGGTACTCGAGCGACTTAAGTAAATTGTTAAGCGCGAAAGCGAACATTAGGACTCTAAATGGTTAAAGTCTAGTTTCTTAAGCGACCGGGGTTTAATTCCGACTTATGTTGTTGTTTATAGGTTATCAGACCCACTCTAAGCTTAAGTCTATCCAGGAGCACTCAGGCAAGTTTTCTACCCGTATAACTGTTGTTGTGATGTATATGTGTATATGCATGATCTTGTGATTAATGCATATTTGTTATTAGCAAATTCTTGCGATATATTGTAGCATGTGATATGGTATATATTCATGCCTGTTCCGTATTCATGATTTATATATCTGTTGGTTCAAATGCTTATTAGTTGCATAATACCTATGCTAGAGATAAGCAGTAGTTGTGTATACCCTTAGTATAGGGGACCCAAAGGTGAACATTTTCTAAAACCGGGAGTCGATGTTCCCGAGTATATTATATATATATATATATATATTTAAATATATATATATATACATATTGTTATGGTTTTCAAAACTATTAATCGAATAAGGTTTATTCGATAACTTTTATTTTATTTAATGAATATTACTTGAATATTCATCCGAGGACTTATGACTCTTTTTATTTTATTTAATGAATATTATTTCGAATATTCATTCGAGGACTTATGACTCCTTTTATTTTATTTAATGAATATTATTTGAATATTCATTTGAGGGCTTATGACTCAGTTTATATTATTTAATGAATATTATTTGAATATTCATTTGAGGATCTATGACTCTGATTATTTACTGAAATATATTCTTTATTTTGTTAAAGAATGAGGTGTCGATAATCAAACTTATTTTTGATTATTCAAATAAAGATAGTACTTTCATATAAGTATATCTTTGGTTATTTAATACTCATTTCAAGTATAAGTTTTATAGCTTCTACTTCAAGTTATTTATATAGAGATTATCCTTATGGGAATATTATTTAATAATATTCAGATATTTTCTAATATATCGGGACTGATTTACTTTATTAAATCAGCATTACTCCAAACACTCTTTAAAGTGTTTTCGAGTCTTTAAAATGATTTTTAAAAGTTAGAGCGGATCCCAAAACTCATTTTTATATATTTAAGATCTTCCTTTTTAAAGGGGATTTAAATACTCGCTCAAAACCTGGGGAATCCGGCTCTGTGGTGTATTTTACATTCGCAACGTGGTTGCTGTTTTGAGAAAACAATTTGATTACTTGCCCAATGTTCGGGAAGTAAGTCCATCTAATTGAGTCGGCATAAGCGACAGGCCGGGGTACGGTCTATCAAAGTGTAAGTGGCTGGGTGGCAGTCCATCAACGCGTAAGAGGCCGGGTGGCGGTCCAGCACAAGGTCCTTATGTGGCCAGGGTGATGACCGGTTGGGGATTCATCCATCTACTAGTAGAAAAGGTTACTTATTGGTATCTTTGCCTGATCAGCAAGATATCGGGTTTATGCCAAAATTCTTTCTTTCCAAATTTATTGGATATTGCAACTCTGTTCATACTTTACATGACAGAGGTTTTCAGGAAATGTATGGGAGATATATACGAATATATTTATATATCGGGACTTAATGAAGCATCTCGTAACTTCATTATTTATAATGATATTTCAAGGATTGAATCTATTCAAGTCTTATCTTGTAGTCTCATCTGGGTGATGAACTTTTGAAACTGATTATAACTTGAACGGTGGTAGTTCAAGTAGTATTCGGATATAAGTATATTGGAGTATCTTGTAACTTTATCTTTTAAACTTATATCTAGTAAATGATTATCTTGTGCATGTCAAAGATTTTCGGAAAAACGTTGAGACAAGGTTAGATATATGACATCACCTTGCAACGATATTTTTATACAGATATAAACTGGAACTCTGTGTATATTATACATGTCAGAGGATTTAAAAGATTGTGAAAAGTATATATGTATATATACTAAATATTTTGCGACTTCATCGCATTAAGATATCAAACTTGGTTCATTTCTTTTGACCAAGACTTTCATGAGTACTATGAGAAGGCTCATATATTGTAAATCATTATACATATTATTTTGGTGGGCTTGCTGCTCACCCTTGCTTTCTTCTTTCATCACACAACAATAGATAGAAAAGATGAACAGGACCAAGCTCTCAATTCGCGAGCGGATAAGAAACGTTCCGCAGTTTCCTATAGGCATTGATGTCGTTGTAGCTGAGGTAGGAACTACCAATAGGCTAGGCTTCAACTTTTGATGTACCAGATTTATGTATATTTATGAATTATAATAATGGCAAAGAAATGTAAATCTATTCAGAAACCATTTTAAGGTGTAATGGCATATAATTTTGGAATAAAATGACTCGCGTTATTTTTGGATATTCATCTCTGAGACTATAACTTGTGATGTGTGTGTTTATTGTGGGGTCACAGTACAGAGTAGTTGATTGTTTATTAATATTGGGTGTTATTAAGGGAAATGGAACTCGTGACAACCCGGATCCCCGACCCCGGATTTGGTGGTGTTACAGAAGTGGTATCAGAGCCAAGCGTTATAAACCTCAGAGATGATGTGACATTAAGATAATAAGTGCACTAGGATAATAAGAACTCTTGCCAAGTTCATAGTCGGGCTACCTAACGTAGTACGGACAGTTAAAACCCTTACGGGAACCCTTATAAATATCGTGAGAGTAACATAGTTCGTTCTCGTATAGGGCAGCGGGGCACCGAACCCTGAGGTTCAGGAGCATCAGCATGAGGATGTTTTATTACAAGTTGGAGATCAAATTGTGAATCCGATAGAGTACCCTAATGAGAGACCGGATGGGATTCATATTGAGGATGTAATGGTTGAGGATGTTGTCCTAGAAGGGATAGTTGCTGAGGAGGATCCCATGGAGGATCCTGACAAGAATGAATAAAGGACCACTGATGAATTGATGACCATGGTTAGGTCGACTACCAGAGGTAGGATTGGTCGGTCACTACCGGAGGTTCATTCAAGTTTGTAAAGATAGTAGCCCCCTTTAACGCGGCTTACTCGTAAGACTGAGAAGTTTGAATGGACAGAGAAATACGAGAACAACTTTCAAGAACTGAAGCAAAGATTGGTGACGGCCCCTATGATGGAGTTGACGGATGGAAAAGGAGATTTTGTGATGTGTAGTGATGCTTCGCATAAGGAATTAGGGTGCTTCTTATACAGCACAACAAGGTAATCGCGTACGCGTCAAGACAATTAAGGGAATATAAAATTCAATATCCCCACCCATGAGCTTGGGCTCATGGCAATAGTTTTGCCCTAAATATTGGAGGCACTACTTGTATGGAGAGAAGTGAGAGATTTACACAAGCCATAAGTGCTCTAGTGCATTTTCACGCAGAAAGAACTCAACATACGCCAGAGGAGGCGGTTAGAGGTAATCAAGAATTATGATTGGGAGATTCTTTATCATTTGGGGAAAGCCAATGTGGTGGCTGATGCCCTTAGTAAAAAGGAGAGACTCAAGATAATAATGTCTTTGGGAGAGTTTATAAGATATTTTGAGAAAATGGAAATAGAAGTGAAGGTAACCGGAGCCGGTACCGAAAAGCTGTTTGAGATTGCAATACAGCCCGAATTATTGGAAAAGAACATATTGTGCCAGAAAAAGTGATGAATGAAGGCAGAAAGCCAACAAATAGATAAGAGATTAATACCGAGAAAGATGATAAGGGAATAATGAGGTATTCCTATAGAATTTGGGTTCCAAATGTTCAAGAGCTTAAAGAGGAGATCTTAGATAAAAGTCATAGTTCAAGGAATAAGATTTAGGGCAAACCCTGAATGTGATAGTCAGGGAGGACGCCATCAAGATAGAGGAACCCATAACATAATGAAGTGGAAAATGAGGATTTTAACGTATAAGATAACCCCAAGTATGGGAGAAGGATGAAACATTTTATACTAAGGAAACATAAAGTCGAGTAAGGAAATGAGACCCGAGACGGTACTCCTATACGACAATTCATAGACCTGTCTAAAAAGAACTTAGACTATTATCCCCAACCACCACCTTGAGGAAACAATGCAGTAGGAAATTCTTTTGTGACCTTTAAATCGCTAAGCTCTCAGAGTTCCAAGGAACAGGTTGACCCAGTCGAGGCAAGAGCCTGGCTAAAGGAAATATAGGAATCATTTGAAATTCTAAATGATTAACGAATCACAAAAGACTGTTTTGTCACTTACCCTCCTAAGAGAGAGGCCACCCGCTGGTGAAAGGCCAAGGAAGGCACGGAGCAAGAGATTATAATAAACTGATTTAAGTTCAGTCAATTGTTCTCAGGAAAGTACTTCCCATGGTTATGTAGAAAGTGACTCTTATAGGGTGCAAAGTGACTCTAATATTGTGGGAAGTCACTTACATGATTGATTAGAGCCAAAATGTGGCCCAAAATTGACTCATAGGAAAGGGGTACGAAGAGGTGGTTAAAGGATATGAAATTGGATGTATATGATGTTAACATGTTAATTGTACAAATATATGGAGGAAAATGACTATTGTAGGAAGCAAAGTGACTCTAATGTGGTGGGAAGTCACTTACATGACTGATTAGAGCCAAAATGTTGCCCGAAATTGACTAATAGGAAAGGGGTACCAAGAAGTGGTTAAAAGATGTCAAATTGGATGTATATGATGGTAACATGTTAATTGTACAAATATATGGAGGAAAATGACTATTGTAGGAAGCAAAGTGACTCTAATATGGTGAAAAGTGACTTGCATGGTTGATTTGAGCCAAAATGTGGAACAATTTTTTGACTTGTATGAAAGTGGCACTAAGAGGT
Source organism: Apium graveolens (assembly GCF_009905375.1). Taxonomy (NCBI): domain Eukaryota; kingdom Viridiplantae; phylum Streptophyta; class Magnoliopsida; order Apiales; family Apiaceae; genus Apium; species Apium graveolens. The sequence continues at coordinate 243,297,338 of NC_133653.1, read as the reverse complement.
GGTAAAAGGATGTCAAATTTGATGTATATGATGTTAACATGTTCATAGTACAAATATATGGTGGAAAATGACTCTTATAGGGTGCAAAGGGACTCTAATATGGTGAAAAGTGACTTACACGGTTGATTAGAGCCAAAATGTGGAACAAAATTGACTTGTATGAAATAGGCACTAAGAGGTGGTAAAAGGATGTCAAATTGGATGTATATGATGTTAACATATTAATTTTACAAATATATGGTACAAAATGACACTTATAGGGTCCAAAGTGACTCTAATATGGTGAAAAGTGACTTACATGGTTGATTAGAGCCAAAATATGGTCCAAAATTGACTCGTACAAAAGGGGTACCAAGAGGTGGTTAAAGGATGTCATTTTGCATGTTCATGATGTTAACGATTAATTGTATCAATATATGGTGGCAAGTAACTCTTATAGGGTATAAAGTGACTCTAATATGGTGAAAAGTGACTTACATGGTTGATTAGAGCCAAAATATGGAACAAAATTGACTTGTATGAAAATGGAACTAAGAGGTGGTAAAAGGATGTCAAATTGGATGTATATGATGTTAACATGTTAATTGTAAAAATATATGGTGGAAAATGACTCTTATAGGGTGCAAAGTGACTCTAATATGGTGAAAAGTGACTTATATGGTTGATTAGAGCCAAAATGGGCAATAAAATTGACTTGTATAAAACTGTCACTAAGATGTGGTAAAAGAATGTCAAATTGGATGTATATGTTGTTAACATGTTTATTGTACAAATATATGGTGGAAAATGACTCTTATAGGGTCCAAAGTGACTCTAATATGGTGAAAAGTGACTTACATGGTTGATTAGAGCCAAAATAGATAATAAAATTGACTTGTATGAAATTGTCACTAAGATGTGGTAAAAGAATGTCAAATTGGATGTATATGATGTTAACATGTTAATAGTACAAATATATGGTGGAAAGTGACTCTTATAGGGTGTAAAGTGACTCTAATATGGTGGGAAGTCACTTACATGATTGATTAGAGCCAAAATGTGGCCCAAAATTGACTCATAGGAAAGGGGTACCAAGATGTGGTTAAAAGATGTCAAATTGGATGTATATGATGGTAACATGTTAATTGTACAAATATATGGAGGAAAATGACTATTGTAGGAAGCAAAGTGACTCTAATATGGTGAAAAGTGATTTGCAGGGTTGATTAGAGCCAAAATGTGGAACAAATTTTTGACTTGTATGAAAGTGGCACTAAGAGGTGGTAAAAAGATGTCAAATTTGATGTATATGATGTTAACATGTTAATAGTACAAATATATGGTGGAAAATGACTATTATAGGATGCAAAGGGACTGTAATATGGTGAAATGTGACTTACAAGATTGATTAGAGCCAAAATATGGAACAAAATTGACTTGTATGAAAGTGGCACTAAGAGGTGGTAAAAGGATGTCAAATTGGATGTATATGATATTAACATATTAATTTTACAAATATATGGTGGAAAATGACACTTATAGGGTCCAAAGGGACTCTAATATGGTGAAAAGTGACTTACATGGTTGATTAGAGACAAAATATGGTCCAAAATTGACTCTACAAAAGGGGTACCAAGAGGTGGTCAAAGGATGTCATTTTGCATGTTCATGATGTTAACTATTAATTGTATCAATATATGGTGGCAAGTGACTCTTATAGGGTAAAAAGTGACTCTAATCTGGTGAAAAGTGACTTACATGGTTGATTAGAGCCAAAATATGGAACAAAATTGACTTGTATGAAAGTGGCACAAAGAAGTGGTAAAAGGATGTCAAATTGGATGTATATGATGTTAACATGTTAATTGTACAAATATATGGTGGAAAATGACTCTTATAGGGTCCAACGTGACTCTAATATGGTAAAAAGTGACTTACATGATTGATTAGAGCTAAAATGTGGAACAAAATTGACTTGTATGAAACTGGCACTAAGAGGTGGTAAAAGGATGTCAAATTGGATGTATATGATTTTAACATGTTAATTGTAAAAATATATGGTAGAAAGTGACTCTTATAGGATGCAAAGTGAATCTAATATTGTGGGAAGTCACTTACATGATTGATTAGAGCCAAAATGTGGCCGAAAATTGACTCATAGGAAAGGGGTACCAAGAGGTGGTTAAAGGATGTCAAATTGGATGAATATGATGTTAACATGTTAATTGTACAAATATATGGAGGAAAATGACTATTGTAGGAAACAAAGTGACTCTAATATGGTGGGAAGTCACTTACATGATTGATTAGAGCTAAAATGTGGCCCAAAATTGACTCATAGGAAAGGGGTACCAAGAGCTGGTTAAAAGATGTCAAATTGGATGTATATAATGGTAACATGTTAATTGTAAAAATATATGGAGGAAAATGACTATTGTAGGAAGCAAAGTGACTCTAATATGGTGAAAAGTGACTTGCATGGTTGATTAGAGCCAAAATGTGGAACAATTTTTTGACTTGTATGAAAGTGGCATTAAGAGGTGGTAAAAGGATGTCAAATTTGATGTATATGATGTTAACATGTTAATAGTACAAATATATGGTGGAAAATGACTCTTATAGGGTGCAAAGGGACTCTAATATGGTGAAAAGTGACTTACACGGTTGCTTAGAGCCAAAACGTGGAACAAAATTGACTTGTATGAAATAGGCACTAAGAGGTGGTAAAAGGATGTCAAATTGGATGTATATGATGTTAACATATTAATTTTACAAATATATGGTAGAAAATGACACTTATAGGGTCCAAAGTGACTCTAATATGGTGAAAAGTGACTTACATGGTTCATTAGAGCCAAAATGTGGTCCAAAATTGACTCGTACAAAAGGGGTACCAAGAGGTGGTTAAAGGATGTCATTTTACATGTTCATGATGTTAATTATTAATTGTATCAATATATGGTGGCAAGTGACTCTTATAGGGTACAAAGTGACTCTAATATGGTGAAAAGTGACTTACATGGTTGATTAGAGCCAAAATGTTGAACAAAATTGACTTGTATGAAAGTGGAACTAAGAGGTGGTAAAATCATGTCAAATTGGATGTATATGATGTTAACATGTTAATTGTACAAATATATGGTGGAAAATGACTCTTATAGGGTGCAAAGTGACTCTAATATGGTGAAAAGTGACTTACATGGTTGATTAGAGCCAAAATAGGGAATAAAATTGACTTGTATGAAATTGTCACTAAGATGTGGTAAAAGAATGTCAAATTGGATTTATATAATGTTAACATGTTAATTGTACAAATATATGGTGGAAAGTGACTATTATAGGGTGCAAAGGGACTCTAATATGGTGGGAAGTCACTTACATGATTGATTAGAGCCAAAATGTGGCCCAAAATTGACTCATAGGAAAGGGGTACCAAGAGGTGGTTAAAAGATGTCAAATTGGATGTATATGATGGTAACATGTTAATTTTACAAATATATGGAGGAAAATGACTATTGTAGGAAGCAAAGTGACTCTAATATGGTGAAAAGTGACTTGCATGGTTGGTTAGAGCCAAAATGTGGAACAATTTTTTGACTTGTATGAAAGTGGCACTCAGAGGTGGTAAAAGGATGTCAAATTTGATGTATATGATGTTAACATGTTAATAGTACAAATATATGGTGGACAATGACTCTTATAGGGTGCAAAAGGACTCTAATATGGTGAAAAGTGACTTACACGATTGATTAGAGCCAAAATGTGGAACAAAATTGACTTGTATGAAAGTGGCACTAAGAGGTGGTAAAAGGATGTCAAATTGGATGTATATGATGTTAACATATTAATTTTACAAATATATGGTGTAAAATGACACTTATAGGGTCCAAAGTGACACTAATATGGTGAAAAGTGACTTACATGGTTGATTAGAGCCAAAATGTGGTCCAAAATTGACTCATACAATAGGGGTACCAAGAGGTCGTTAAAGGATGTCATTTTGCATGTTCATGATGTTAACTATTAATTGTATCAATATATGGTGGCAAGTGACTCTTATAGGGTACAAAGTGACTCTAATATGGCGAAAAGTGACTTACATGGTTGATTAGAGCCAAAATGTGGAACAAAATTGACTTGTATGAAAGTGGAACTAAGAGGTGGTAAAAGGATGTCAAATTGGATGTATATGATGTTAACATATTAATTTTACAAATATATGGTGTAAAATGACACTTATAGGGTCCAAAGTGACACTAATATGGTGAAAAGTGACTTACATGGTTGATTAGAGCCAAAATGTGGTCCAAAATTGACTCATACAATAGGGGTACCAAGAGGTCGTTAAAGGATGTCATTTTGCATGTTCATGATGTTAACTATTAATTGTATCAATATATGGTGGCAAGTGACTCTTATAGGGTACAAAGTGACTCTAATATGGCGAAAAGTGACTTACATGGTTGATTAGAGCCAAAATGTGGAACAAAATTGACTTGTATGAAAGTGGAACTAAGAGGTGGTAAAAGGATGTCAAATTGGATGTATATAATCTTGACATGTTAATTATACAAATATATGGTAGAAAATGACTCTTATAGGGTGCAAAGTGACTCTAATATGGTGAAAAGTGACTTACATGGTTGATTAGAGGCAAAATTGGGAATAAAATTGACTTGTATGAAACTCTCACTAAGATGTGGTAAAAAAATATCAAATTGGATGTATATGATGTTAACATGTTAATTGTACAAATATATGGTGGAAAGTGACTCTTATAGGGTACAAAGTGACTCTAATATGGTGGGAAGTCACTTACATGATTGATTAGTGCCAAAATATGGCCCAAAATTGACAAATAGGAAAGCGTACCAAGAGGTGGTTAAAGGATGTCAGATTGGATGTATATGATATTAACATATTAATTGTACAAATATATGGAGGAAAATGACTATTGTAGGATGCAAAGTGACTCTAATATGGTGAACAGTGACTTGTATTGTTGATTAGAGCCAAAATGTGGAACAATTTTTTGACTTGTATGAAAGTGGCACTAAGAGGTGGTAAAAGGATGTCAAATATGATGTATATGATATTAACATGTTAATAGTACAAATATAGGGTGGAAAATGACTCTTATAGGATGCAAAGGGACTCTAATATGGTGAAAAGTGACATACACGGTTGATTAGAGCCAAAATGTGGAACAAAATTGACTTGTATGAAAGTGGCACTAAGAGGTGGTAAAAGGATGTCAAACTGGATGTTTATGATATTAACATATTAATTTTACAAATATATGGTGGAAAATGACACTTTTAGGGTCCAAAGTGACTCTAATATTGTGAAAAGTGACTTACATGGTTGATTAGAGCCAAATTTGGTCCAAAATTGAATCGTACGAAAGGGGTATCAAGAGGTGGTTAAAGGATGTCATTTTGCATGTTCATGATGTTAACTATTAATTGTATCAACAAATGGTGGAAAGTGACTCTTATAGGGTACAAAGTGACTCTAAAATGGTGAAAAGTGACTTACATGGTTAATTAGAGCCAAAATGTGGAACAAAATCGACTTGTATGAAAATGGCACTAAGAGGTGGTAAAAGGATATCAAATTGGATGTATATGATGTTAACATGTTAATTGTACAAATATATGGTGGAAAATGACTCTTATAGGGTGCAAACTGACTCTAATATGATGGGAAGTCACTTACATTATAGATGAGAGCTAAAATGTGGCCCAAATTTGACTCGTAGCAAAGGGGTACTAAGAGGTGGTTAAACGATGTCATATTGCATGTTCATGATTTTAACTATTAATTGTAGCAACATATTGTGGCAAGTGACTCTTATAGGGTGCAAAGTGACTCTAATATGGTGAAAAGTGACTTACATGGTTGATTAAATCCAAAATGTGGAACAAAATTGACTTGTTTGAAACTGTCACTAAGATGTGGTACAAGGATGTCAAATTGGATGTATATGATGTTAACATGTTAATTGTACAAATATATGGTGGAAAGTGACTCTTATAGGGTGCAAAGTGACTCTAATATGGTGGGAAGTCACTTACATGATTGATTAGAGCCAAAATGTGGCCCAAAATTGACTCATAGGAAAGGGGTACCAAGAGGTGGTTAAAAGGTGTCAAATTGGATGTATATGATGTTAACATGTTAATTGTACAAATATATCGAGGAAAACGACTATTGTAGGATGCAAAGTGACTCTAATATGGTGAAAAGTGACTTGCATGGTTGATTAGAGCCAAAATGTGGAACAATTTTTTGAGTTGTATGAAAGTGGCACTCAGAGGTGGTAAAAGGATGTCAAATTTGATGTATATAATGTTAACATGTTAATAGTACAAATATATGGTGGACAGTGACTCTTATAGGGTGCAAAGGGACTCTAATAAGGTGAAAAATGACTTACACGGTTGATTAGAGCCAAAATGTGGAACAAAATTGACTAGTATGAAAGTGGCACTAAGATATTGTAAAAGGATGTCAAATTGGATGTATATGATGTTAACATATTAATTTTACAAATATATGGTGGAAAATGACACTTATAAGGTCCAAAGTGACTCTATTATGGTGAAAAGTGACTTACATGGTTGATTAGAGGCAAAATGTGGTCCAAAATTGACTCGTACGAAACGGGTACCAACAGGTGGTTAAAGGATGTCATTTTGCATGTGCAAGATGTTAACTATTAATTTTATCAACATATGGTGGATAGTGACTCTTATAGGGTACAAAATGACTCTAATATGGTGAAAAGTGACTTGCATGGTTGATTAGAGCCAAAATGTGGAACAATTTTTTGACTTGTATGAAAGTGGCACTAAGAGGTGGTAAAATGATGTCAAATCTGATGTATATGATGTTAACATGTTAATAGTACAAATATATGGTGGAAAATGACTCTTATAGGGTGCAAAGGGACTCTAATATGGTGAAAAGTGACATACAGGGTTGATTAGAGCCAAAATGTGGAACAAAATTGACTTGTATGAAAGTGGCACTAAGAGGTGGTAAAAGGATGTCAAATTGGATGTATATGATATTAACATATTAATTTTACAAATATATGGTGGAAAATGATACTTTTAGGGTCCAAAGTGACTCTAATATGGTGAAAAGTGACTTACATGGTTTATTAGACCCAAATGTGGTCCAAAATTGACTCGTACGAAAGGGGTATCAAGAGGTGGTTAAAGGATGTCATTTTGCATGTTCATGATGTTAACTATTAATTGTATCAAAAAATGGTGGAAAGTGACTCTTATAGGGTACAAAGTGACTCTAAAATTGTGAAAACTGACTTACATGGTTGAATAGAGCCAAAATGTGGAACAAAATCGACTTGTATGAAAATGGCACTAAGAGGTGGTAAAAGGATATCAAATTGGATGTATATGATGTTAACATGTTAATTATACAAATATATGGTGGAAAATGACTCTTATAGGGTGCAAAGTGACTCTAATATGATGGGAAGTCACTTATATTATAGATAAGAGCTAAAATGTGGCCCAAATTTGACTCGTAGGAAAGGGGTACTAAGAGGTGGTTAAAGGATGTCATATTGCATGTTCATGATTTTAACTATTAATTGTATCAATATATGGTGACAAGTGACTCTTATAGGGTGAAAGTGACTCTAATATGGTGAAAAGTGACTTACATGGTTGATTAGATCCAAAATGTGGCACAAAATTGACTTGTATGAAACTGTCACTAAGATGTGCTAAAAGGATGTCAAATTGGATGTATATGATGTTAACATGTTAATTGTACAAATATATGGTGGAAAATGACACTTATAGGGTCCAAAGTAACTCTAATATGCTGAAAAGTGACTTACATGGTTGATTAGAGCCAAAATAGGGAATAAAATTGACTTGTATGAAATTGTCACTAAGATGTGGTAAAAGAATGTCAAATTGGATGTATATGATGTTAACATGTTAATTGTACAAATATATGGTGGAAAGTGACTCTTATAGGGTGTAAAGTGACTCTAATATGGTGGGAAGTCACTTACATGATTGATTAGAGCCAAAATGTGGCCCAAAATTGACTCATAGGAAAGGGGTACCAAGAGGTGGTTAAAAGATGTCAAATTGGATGTATATTGTAACACCCCCAGATCCGGGGTCGGGGATCCGGGTTGTCACGGTCTTTCTTTCCACAATATCACTTCACTTAATTAATAATAAATAACCTCATGCTGTGACCCCACACTAACGCACACCACAACCCGTTATAGTCTCCGAGATGAAATTGAAATAAGTACAAGTCTTTGAATCCATAATTTAAAATTATTACAACCCAAAATGATTACTTGATAAATTTACAGTTAATTGCCATTATCTGCCACAAGTTATAATTATACATAATTTGATTCTCAAAAGTAGATGGTCTAAACTACAATGGATCTACCTCTGCAGCTATAGCAGCTACAACATCAGCGGGAAGACGCGGGACGCTTCCCACGCGCTTGCGCTGGGTCTGCTGGAGTCTGGCCATCTCTCCTAACTGTTGTTGTGTGATGAAGAAATAAAGCAAGGGTGAGCCTTACAGCTCGCAAGATAATATATACAGTGATAACAATAATATAAGTATCTAAATGGATACTTGATAGCATCTCTATCATATGCAAGATAATTACTTGCTAGATATAAGTAAAAACAAGGAATGAAGTTACCAATACTTCACCACACTTATATCTTATAAAGCGACTTGAACTACCACTGTTCAAAGTATTATAAGTTTTAAGAAAAACACCTCATAGATGAGACCACAAGTTAAAACTTGAATAGATTCAATCTTTGAAATATTATTGAATGAGAAAGATATGAGATACTTTATTTAGTCCCGGTATATATATATCAACATATATATACCCCTTTAAACATTTCCTGGAACCTCTGTTATGCAAAGTATGAACAGAGTTGCAATATCCAATGAATTTGGAAGGAAAAGAACCTTTGGCATAAACCAGATATCTTGCTGATCAGGCAAAGATACCCATAAGTAACCTTTTCTACTAGTAGATGGACGAATTCCCCACTGGTCATCACCCTGGTCATAATTAGGACCATATGCTGGACTGCCACTCAGCCACTTATGCATTTGATGGACTCCCACTGAGCCACTTACACTATCATGGACGCCCACTGCGCCCATGTTGCTTATGCCGACTCAATAGATGGACTTACTTCCCGAACGTTGGGTAAGTAATCAATTCATTTACCAAAACTGCAACCTTGTTGCGAATATAAAATACACCACAGAGCCGGATTCCCCAGGTTTTGAACGAGTATTTAAATCCCCTTTAAAAGGAAGATCTTAAATATAAAAAAAATGAGTTTTGGGATCCGCTCTAACTTTTAAAAATCATTTTGAAGACTCGAAAACACTTTAAAGAGTGTTTGGAGTAAGGCTGATTTAATGAAGTAAATCAGTCCCCAGAATATTTAGAAAATAACTGAATATTATTATTTAAATAATATTCCCATAAAGAATAATCTTTATAAAAATAATTGAAGTAGAAGTATTAAAATTTATACTTGAAACGAGTATTAAATAACCAAAGATATACTTATATGAAAGTATTATCTTTATTTGAATAATCGAAAATAAGTTTGATTATTAACACCTTATTCTTTAATAAAATAAAGAATATATTTCAGCAAATAATCGGAGTCATAGATCCTCAAATGAATATTCAAATAATATTCATTAAATAATATAAACTGAGTCATAAGCCCTCGAATGAATATTCAAATAATATTCAATTAATAAAATAAAAGGAGTCATAAGTCCTCCGATGAATATTCAAATCATATTGAAATAATAAAATAAACTGAGTCATAACCCTCGAATGAATATTCAAATGATATTCAATTAATAAAGTAAAAGGAGTCATAAGTCCTCGAATGAATATTCAAATAATATTCAGATAAATAAATAAAAGGAGTCATAAGCCCTCGAATGAATATTCAAAATAATATTCAATAATAAAATAAAGTTAAAGTTATCGAATAAACCTTATTCGATTAATAGTTTTAAAAACTATATCCATATATATATATATATAAATATATATATATATAATATACTTGGGAACATCGACTCCCGGTTTAGAAATATGTTCACCTTTTATCCCCTATACTAAGGGTATACGCAACTACTTGCTTATTTCTAGCATAGGTATTATGCAACTATAAGCATTGAAATCAACAGATAGATAACCAGATTACGAAACAGACATGCATATATACCATATTAGCATGCTCCAATATATCGCAAAAATTTGCTAAATAACAATCATGCAATATCACAAGATAATGCATATACAAATGTATACATCACAACAACAGTGTATCGGATAGAATACTTGCCTGAGCGACTTGGGGGTGAGAAAGGCTCGGGACGAGTCTGATAACCTATAAACAACAAGTAAGTTGGAATTAAACCAAAATCACTTGTAAATCTATGCTTTAACTAACTTAGACTCTAATGCTAGTTTTTACGCTCACCGATTCGCTTAAGTCACTCGGGTACCCTCGGCTCCACCATATTTAATAACTTAACCTTTACGAGTTTTAAAGCGATTCCTTCGCGAATGACTTACCAACTGCCTAACACACTTACCCTAAATGTTTCATACATTAATTAACCCTTTTTGGTCTTTAACCTACATTCCAAGTAAGGCGAGGGAAAAAGTTTCGTTCGTGAAACGCCGTTACTTGAAACGGTCGTTTCTCCTAAACCGTAAATCGGAATCGAACGAACTACACATCAAAAAGAAGCTCGTAACATGAGCTATCTAAACATGGCAGTGGTCACAATCTAGCAGGGGGTTCTCGGGTCCTAATGCTATGCACAAAAACAGTCCAAAGAAAATCGGACGTTACGACGGCTATGTTTACGCGATTTCCCATTTTTAAACCATCCACAATCAACACAAACCATCCTCAAATCCAACACACAACAAACACCCATCCTTATCACATCATAACAATCCCAACCAATTCAATTTTAATCATTCATACATATGCTTAAACCTAACTTTAATCATACTTAAGTTTCTTTAAATCAAAACCACAAAATTACCATTCCATTTCACTACCAAACCAAATCTCAAACTCTAAATCATAACAACAAGATACAATATCAACCCACTACTCAAAATCATCTTATAATATATATGAACCTAGGGTTTGGAAATGGTATACCTTCCTTGAAGTGGTGGGTGGAGCTAGGAAGCCTTAAGAAGCTTGGAGAAGCCTTAGGAAAGCTTGGATCTTCAAGAAAACAAGAAAAAGTTCAAGTAAAAAACTTGAAAACACTATTCATTGTCTTCTTCTTTGATTAAATGAAGAAGTTAGAGAAAGAATTAATGGCTTAAACTCATGATATAGCCATAACTAAGCATAAAGATGGTTAGGGAATTTTCTTACCAATTAAGGATGCTTGGATCTTGATTTTGAAAATTTTTTCTTTGAAAAAGTGTAAAAAGCCGAGAGCTAGGTGATGAACAAATGCCTTGGTTGTTTTTGACTTTTGATGAAATGATTTTGCTAGCTTGGTTGGCTTGATTTGTATTTGATTTAGCAAATTACTACCTTGCCCTTGAATTTGTGTGGTCCTTAATCAACCACACCTCCTTCCTTCCCATGTCATGCTTACCTCATCCACATGATGTCATCCTTCCTTCCTTGTCTTCTTTCTATTGGTGGGATGACATCATTCCTACTAATCCCTTTGATTAACTTCCTAATCGTTTGCCTAATGACCGCTGATCTGTTATACGGTTCGCTCAACTTTCGTTCTCGTTTATCGTTTGAAGGATCATACCCGGGATCTTATTACTTAGGTTCCCTTAACCTTTCTCAATACATTATATTCCTTTTTATGATCCTCTATCATAATCCTTTAATTTAAATCCTTTTTATCCTGTTACCTTATACTCAATTCTCTCCGTATCTTGTGGATTTCCGGGAAAAACCAAAGTGTTCGGAATTGGATTCTGACGATATTTACATACACTTATATACTTCATAGAGTACTAATAAAATCCCAGAATATCCATAACAGAATCCCTACATAGTGTGGCGCGAAAAGTTTTCTCATTCAGCTAAAACACTATTCACAAGGGTTACAAAAAGTTGAAAAATTTTGGGGTTATTACAGTCTCCCCTCCTTAAAAGGATTCCGTCCCGGAATCAAACAGAAAACAAATGGGGGTACTTTTCTAGCATTGCGCTCTCTAGTTCCCAAGTCGATTCTTCCACATTATGATTCTGCCATAGTACTCTGACTAGCTTGATCACCTTGTTCCGAAGCACCTGCTCCTTCTTATCTATAATCCTTACTGGCTTCTCCACGTAAGTTAGATCTGGCTGCATATCCACCTGCTCGTACTCCACTATGTGCCTGGCATCCCGATGATACCTCCTTAGCATTGACACATGGAACACATTATGAACTTGTTGCAAATTAGGGGGTAGGGCTAGCTCGTAAGCTAACTTTCCAATCCGTCTTAATATCTCAAAGGGTCCAATGTATCTTGGGCTTAGTTTTCCCTTCTTTCCGAACCTCATTAATCCCTTCCAAGGGGATACTTTCAACAGTACTAAGTCCCCTACTTCATATTCCTTGTCCTTTCGGGCTAGGTCTGCATATTTCTTTTGTCTGTCTTGGGCTGCTACAAGTCGCCCTCTGATAAGATCCACTATATCTTTGGTCCTTTGGACCACTTCGGGTCCGAGCATCTTCCGCTCTCCTACTTCATCCCAGTATAAGGGAGATCGACACCTTCTTCCGTACAGGGCCTCATAAGGCGGCATTCCGATGCTAGCATGAAAGCTATTGTTATAAGAAAACTCGATCAACGGCAAGTGATCATCCCAACTTCCTTTAAGGTCTATTGCACAGACTCTCAACATATCCTCTAGTGTCTGGATGGTCCTTTCACTCTGCCCATCTGTCTGGGGATGATACGCGGTACTCATATTTAACTTGGTCCCCGCACACTCCTGAAAGCTCTTCCAAAATCTGGAGTTAAACCTAGGGTCTCGGTCTGAGACAATGGACGCTGGGACTCCATGTCGCGTCACTATTTCCTTAAGGTAAATGTCCACCAGTCTATCGACTGTGTATCTCTCATTGATAGGAATGAAATGAGCTGACTTTGTCAGTCGGTCTATAATTACCCAAATGGCGTCGTGATTGGCTTTCGTCCTTGGCAAGCCTACAACAAAATCCATCGCTATCTGTTCCCATTTCCATTCGGGAATCTCCAGGGGTCGCAAAAGTCCACTGGGTCTCTGGTGCTCTGCCTTTACTCTTTGGCAAGTCAAACACTTGTTTACCCATTCTGCTACGTCCCTCTTCATGTTGGGCCACCAGTAATATTCCTTCAAATCCCTATACATCTTGGTACTTCCTGGGTGAATGGAATACCTTGAACTATGGCTTTCATCCAAAATCTCATCTTTAAGTTCTTGAACATTCGGAACCCAAATTCGGTAGGAGTACCTCATTATCCCTTTATCATCTTTCTCCGTATGGATCTCCTCTCCAGTCATTGACTCTCTGCCTTCATTCATTATTTTCTCCTGGCACAATTTGATCTTTTCCAATAACTCTGGCTGCATTGAGATCTCAAAAAGCTTTTCAGTTCCGGTTCCGGTTACCTTTACCTCTATTTCCATTTTCTCAAAATCCCTTATCAACTCTTCCGAAGTCGTTAACATTCTGAGTCTTTCCTTTCTACTAAGGGCATCAGCCACCACATTGGCTTTCCCTGGATGATAGAGAATCTCACAATCGTAGTCCTTGATTAGTTCTAACCATCTCCTCTGGCGCATGTTGAGCTCTTTCTGCGTAAATATGTACTTGAGGCTCTTATGGTCTGTGAAAATCTCGCACTTCTCTCCATATAAGTAGTGCCTCCAAATTTTTAAAGCAAATACTATTGCCGCAAGCTCAAGGTCATGAGTAGGATATCTAACCTCGTATTCCTTCAATTGTCTCGACGCATACGCAATAACTTTACCGTGCTGCATAAGCACACATCCTAATCCTTTGTGCGACGCGTCACTATATATATCACAAAATCTCCTTTTCCATCCGGCAATGCCAATACCGGAGCCGTTATCAACCTTTTCTTTAATTCCTGAAAACTGTTCTCGCATTTCTCCGTCCATTCAAACTTCTCTGTCTTACGAGTAAGTCGTGTCAAAGGGGCTGCGATCTTCGCAAAGTCCTGTACAAATCTACGATAGTAGCCGGCCAATCCTATGAAACTCCTTACCTCTGTGGGTGTGGTTGGCCTTTCCCAATTTGAGACCGCCTCTATCTTGGAGGGGTCGACCAATACTCCTTCTTTATTGATCACATGTCCTAAAAACTGTACTTCATTCCGCCAGAATTCACACTTCGAGAATTTGGCATATAACTGCTCCTCTCTGAGTATTCCTAGAGCTATCCTCAAATGCTCTGCATGTTCTGCCTCAGTCCTTGAGTAGATCAAAATATCATCGATAAAAACTATCACACACTTGTCCAAGTACTTCTTAAATACTCTATTCATTAAATCCATGAAAGCCGCTGGGGCGTTGGTTAATCCAAAGGACATTACCAAGAACTCATAATGCCCATACCTGGTACGGAACGCTGTCTTGGAAATATCTTCGGGTTTAATCTTTAGTTGGTGATATCCAGTTCTCAGGTCGATCTTGGAAAAATAAACAGCATCCTTTAGCTGGTCGAACAGATCATCTATTCTAGGTAATGGGTACCTGTTCTTTATGGTTAGCTTGTTCAACTCTCGATAGTCTATGCACAACCTCATGCTCCCATCTTTCTTCTTAACAAATAAAACTGGTGCTCCCCACGGAGACACACTGGGTCTTATCATACCCTTATCCAAGAGTTCCTGCAATTGGATAGCTAATTCTTTCATTTCTAACGGGGCTAACCGGTAAGGTGCTTTTGAAACTGGCGCCGTCCCTGGGGCCAGCTCAATAGCGAATTCTATCACTCTATCGGGTGGTAATCCCGGAAGGTCTTGGGGGAATACATCTTCAAATTCATTGACTACTGGAATATCTTGTAAGTTGGGCACCTCCTTCTGTGTGTCCACCACATAGGCTAGGTAGGCCTCACTTCCTTTTCGTAGCATCCTTTTGGCCTGAGCCATAGTCAAAAATTTCTGCGTCTGCCTCTTTCCTCTAAATATAACTTCTTTCTTCCCGGGGATATTTAACTTAACTTTCTTCCCTTTACAGTCTATCTGAGCATTGTTGCTAGATAGCCAGTCCATTCCCAAAATCACATCAAACTCCCCTAATTTAAAAGGAATCAGATCAATACTGAAAGATTGCTCCCCTATGCCTATCTCACAGGCGGGGTGAATCTGGTTAACAGGAATAATTTCATGATTGGCTATTTCTACTTGTAAGGGTTCTATCAAGGGTTTAGCCTTAAGTCTTAACTTACGCGTAAAGTCCTTTGATATAAAAGATTTAGTTGCTCCCGAATCAAATAAAACATTTGCACTGACTGAATTTAGAGAAAGGGTACCTGCTATCACATCTGAATCTTTCATAGCATCCTGGACTGTCATGTTGAAAGTCCTCGCGGTAGGTGGCTTATTCGAAGCAGCCCTGCTTGCTCCCGAAGCTGCTGGTTTGTTCATTGGGCATTCCTTCTTCCAATGACCTGGGCGTCCACACTGATGACAATTGGTGGTTGGAACGACGGCAGGGGTTGATGATGGGCACCTAGTCGAATAGTGGCCTTCCCGACCGCACTTAAAACAGGTTACTGGCCTTCCTTTACACTCCCCAGTGTGATTCCTTCCACATATATTACAGGCTGGCAATGGGGGTCGAGATTGGTTGGGATAGGACATTCTTGACTTCTGGCCGCCCTGGCTCACACTCACACTCATTGGCCGCTTAAACCCAGTGTTCCTTCCTGGTAGGGACACTGCTCCTCGATTAAATCTAGTTGGGAAGCTCCTTCCTGCGGAATCTCCACCCATGCTCATACTTTTCCTCTTTATTCCTTTCTCCTCTCTTTCCTTCTGCATCTGTTCACTTCCAACTTCTACAATCGTTGCCTTTTGCACCAGAGTGGCATAGTCCGTAAGCTCAAGGATTGCCACCCTATTCTGAATCCATGGTTTCAGTCCCTGCTGAAACCTCCTAGCTTTCTTTTCCTCGGTGCTCACAAACTCCGGCACAAACCTTGATAACTCAGTAAATTTCGCTTCGTACTCTGCTACAGACAAGTTATTCTGCTTTAGCTCCAAGAACTTGAGCTCCATCTGGTTTTCCATAAACCTCGGGAAATACTTCCCTAGAAACAACTGACTAAATCTCTCCCAGGTTATTATAGCATCTGTCTCCATGTTTTTCTTGGCCTCCCACCAGTAGTTAGCTTCTCCTTTCAGAAGGTAGGTAGCAAATACAGTTTTCTGTGCCTCATCGATACTCAAAATCTCAAAAGATTTATCCATTTCCTTTAACCATGCCCTTGCCTCAACTGGGTCGGCTGATCCGTGGAACTCAGGGGGCTTAAGGGACTTAAAAGCCCTGAAAGAGTTTGCCACTGCATTGTTACTTCCTTGAGGGGGTGGGTTGGGTTGACGTTCCAAATTCTGTCTTAGGAGTTGCATAAACTGACCCATGGGATCCATGCCTGGGTTTGGTACTGGTTGCTCAACCTCGGTTTCTCCTTCTTCAGCCTCTATCTCAAATCCCTCAACATCATATGTTTCCTCTTCTTCTTCATACAGGGAGTCATCCTGTTCCACATAATCCTCATCTTCCTCTTCACTGTGTTCTTGGTTTCTATTGTCCTGATTATGGCTTCCCTGGTCCTCAGACCCAGGGTTCGCCCTAGTTCCAATCTTTCTTGGCGGCATGATTCTGATAATAATAAAAACAATTATTGGGAAAATTCAATGTTAGGTCACAATCATATACAACATTGTGCCTTGCACAGCTCTTATAATGGGGAGAACGTATAACGCAGTTCTATTATTTTAAGAAAGTTCTAATACGAAGTGCAGTAATAATAATAATAAAACAGTGATCACGTCACTAAGGAACTGAACCGAAAGGAAACAAATATATACATAATGCGAGAATACATAGTTTGATCTGGTCAAAAGTACAACAGTGCTACAGTCATCTGTCCCAAAAGTGATACACAAGAGTCTATCTGTCTAGTCAGAAAAAGGGATGCTATATACAAGTCAACTATCCCGGAAAATTGGCTCTTACTAAGGCCTCGGCTAACTAGACAACTAGACTATTCCATCAGCAATCCTGAATCACACACCGGAGCGGGTCAGCTCCCACACCCTTTCCATCGCACGACGGAAGATATAGTCGGCCTGCCGCCTGGAGATCCTACCATGCCTGTCCCCCTGGAGAGATCTGAGTCTCGCTCGGGACGTGAGCTCTATCCCCGTAAGCTCCCTCCTCAAGGATCGGGGTATAGAAGCCCTGGTCTCATAAGCTCGGGTACGCCTACCCGCCCTCTCTGCATCCAACTCCCTCCTGGCCTCATCCAGTCGGGCCTCGGCAACAGCCACTCGGGTCCTCAAAACATCCTGAACATATCCATGAGCTAACGAAGACTGCCTCTGGGCAGGGTCAAGAGGTGGTGAATCCGGAGCCGCTGAGGGTGCCTCCTCGGTCTGCCTAGGCTCGGAAGTATGGGTCTCTGAGCTGTCATCATCAGGAATCCAAGATGGTGGTGGAGGGGTAGGGGCTCTGACCACCGGAAGTGTGGGTAAAGGGATACCAGCATACACTACCATAGATCCAACACGCTCCTCAGCTACTGGGACCTCATCCGGGTCCTCCTCATCTGGAATAACAATAACCTCTGTCTCTGACTCCTCTGAGGGGTCCTCCTCATCCTCCTCCATCTCAGGCTCCTCCTGATCCTCAACATCTAGCAATGCCTCATCATGCTCACGCTCGTACATCTCGGGGTCCTCTATCTCAGGCGCCTACACATTAAACGAGCTAAGTTACTATCATGATACTTATAAGGGTTCCCGTAAGGGTTTTAACTGTCAGCACTACTTTAAGTAGTCCGACCATGAACTTGGCAAGAGTTCTTATTATCTTTGTGAGTTTGTTATTATATCGTCGCATCATCTCTGAGGTTTATAACGCTTAGTTCTGATATCATTTCTGTAACACCCCCAGATCCGGGGTCGGGGATCCGGGTTGTCACGGTCTTTCTTTCCACAATATCACTTCACTTAATTAATAATAAATAACCTCATGCTGTGACCCCACACTAACGCACACCACAACCCGTTATAGTCTCAGAGATGAAATTGAAATAAGTACAAGTCTTTGAATCCATAATTTAAAATTATTACAACCCAAAATGATTACTTGATAAATTTACAGTTAATTGCCATTATCTGCCACAAGTTATAATTATACATAATTTGATTCTCAAAAGTAGATGGTCTAAACTACAATGGATCTACCTCTGCAGCTATAGCAGCTACAACATCAGCGGGAAGACGCGGGACGCTTCCCACGCGCTTGCGCTGGGTCTGCTGGAGTCTGGCCATCTCTCCTAACTGTTGTTGTGTGATGAAGAAATAAAGCAAGGGTGAGCCTTACAGCTCGCAAGATAATATATACAGTGATAACAATAATATAAGTATCTAAATGGATACTTGATAGCATCTCTATCATATGCAAGATAATTACTTGCTAGATATAAGTAAAAACAAGGAATGAAGTTACCAATACTTCACCACACTTATATCTTATAAAGCGACTTGAACTACCACTGTTCAAAGTATTATAAGTTTTAAGAAAAACACCTCATAGATGAGACCACAAGTTAAAACTTGAATAGATTCAATCTTTGAAATATTATTGAATGAGAAAGATATGAGATACTTTATTTAGTCCCGGTATATATATATCCACATATATATACCCCTTTAAACATTTCCTGGAACCTCTGTTATGCAAAGTATGAACAGAGTTGCAATATCCAATGAATTTGGAAGGAAAAGAAAACCTTTGGCATAAACCAGATATCTTGCTGATCAGGCAAAGATACCCATAAGTAACCTTTTCTACTAGTAGATGGACGAATTCCCCACTGGTCATCACCCTGGTCATAATTAGGACCATATGCTGGACTGCCACTCAGCCACTTATGCATTTGATGGACTCCCACTGAGCCACTTACACTATCATGGACGCCCACTGCGCCCATGTTGCTTATGCCGACTCAATAGATGGACTTACTTCCCGAACGTTGGGTAAGTAATCAATTCATTTACCAAAACTGCAACCTTGTTGCGAATATAAAATACACCACAGAGCCGGATTCCCCAGGTTTTGAACGAGTATTTAAATCCCCTTTAAAAGGAAGATCTTAAATATAAAAAAAATGAGTTTTGGGATCCGCTCTAACTTTTAAAAATCATTTTGAAGACTCGAAAACACTTTAAAGAGTGTTTGGAGTAAGGCTGATTTAATGAAGTAAATCAGTCCCCAGAATATTTAGAAAATAACTGAATATTATTATTTAAATAATATTCCCATAAAGAATAATCTTTATAAAAATAATTGAAGTAGAAGTATTAAAATTTATACTTGAAACGAGTATTAAATAACCAAAGATATACTTATATGAAAGTATTATCTTTATTTGAATAATCGAAAATAAGTTTGATTATTAACACCTTATTCTTTAATAAAATAAAGAATATATTTCAGCAAATAATCGGAGTCATAGATCCTCAAATGAATATTCAAATAATATTCATTAAATAATATAAACTGAGTCATAAGCCCTCGAATGAATATTCAAATAATATTCAATTAATAAAATAAAAGGAGTCATAAGTCCTCCGATGAATATTCAAATCATATTGAAATAATAAAATAAACTGAGTCATAACCCTCGAATGAATATTCAAATGATATTCAATTAATAAAGTAAAAGGAGTCATAAGTCCTCGAATGAATATTCAAATAATATTCAGATAAATAAATAAAAGGAGTCATAAGCCCTCGAATGAATATTCAAAATAATATTCAATAATAAAATAAAGTTAAAGTTATCGAATAAACCTTATTCGATTAATAGTTTTAAAAACTATATCCATATATATATATATAAATATATATATATATAATATACTTGGGAACATCGACTCCCGGTTTAGAAATATGTTCACCTTTTATCCCCTATACTAAGGGTATACGCAACTACTTGCTTATTTCTAGCATAGGTATTATGCAACTATAAGCATTGAAATCAACAGATAGATAACCAGATTACGAAACAGACATGCATATATACCATATTAGCATGCTCCAATATATCGCAAAAATTTGCTAAATAACAATCATGCAATATCACAAGATAATGCATATACAAATGTATACATCACAACAACAGTGTATCGGATAGAATACTTGCCTGAGCGACTTGGGGGTGAGAAAGGCTCGGGACGAGTCTGATAACCTATAAACAACAAGTAAGTTGGAATTAAACCAAAATCACTTGTAAATCTATGCTTTAACTAACTTAGACTCTAATGCTAGTTTTTACGCTCACCGATTCGCTTAAGTCACTCGGGTACCCTCGGCTCCACCATTTTTAATAACTTAACCTTTACGAGTTTTAAAGCGATTCCTTCGCGAATGACTTACCAACTGCCTAACACACTTACCCTAAATGTTTCATACATTAATTAACCCTTTTTGGTCTTTAACCTACATTCCAAGTAAGGCGAGGGAAAAAGTTTCGTTCGCGAAACGCCGTTACTTGAAACGGTCGTTTCTCCTAAACCGTAAATCGGAATCGAATGAACTACACATCAAAACGAAGCTCGTAACATGAGCTATCTAAACATGGCAGTGGTCACAATCTAGCAGGGGGTTCTCGGGTCCTAATGCTATGCACAAAAACAGTCCAAAGAAAATCGGACGTTACGACGGCTATGTTTACGCGATTTCCCATTTTTAAACCATCCACAATCAACACAAACCATCCTCAAATCCAACACACAACAAACACCCATCCTTGTCACATCATAACAATCCCAACCAATTCAATTTTAATCATTCATACATATGCTTAAACCTAACTTTAATCATACTTAAGTTTCTTTAAATCAAAACCACAAAATTACCATTCCATTTCACTACCAAACCAAATCTCAAACTCTAAATCATAACAACAAGATACAATATCAACCCACTACTCAAAATCATCTTATAATATATATGAACCTAGGGTTTGGAAATGGTATACCTTCCTTGAAGTGGTGGGTGGAGCTAGGAAGCCTTAAGAAGCTTGGAGAAGCCTTAGGAAAGCTTGGATCTTCAAGAAAACAAGAAAAAGTTCAAGTAAAAAAACTTGAAAACACTATTCATTGTCTTCTTCTTTGATTAAATGAAGAAGTTAGAGAAAGAATTAATGGCTTAAACTCATGATATAGCCATAACTAAGCATAAAGATGGTTAGGGAATTTTCTTACCAATTAAGGATGCTTGGATCTTG
Organism: Apium graveolens; assembly: GCF_009905375.1. Lineage (NCBI taxonomy): Eukaryota > Viridiplantae > Streptophyta > Magnoliopsida > Apiales > Apiaceae > Apium > Apium graveolens. The sequence continues at coordinate 243,275,759 of NC_133653.1, read as the reverse complement.
ATTTTGAAAATTTTTTCTTTGAAAAAGTGTAAAAAGCCGAGAGCTAGGTGATGAACAAATGCCTTGGTTGTTTTTGACTTTTGATGAAATGATTTTGCTAGCTTGGTTGGCTTGATTTGTATTTGATTTAGCAAATTACTACCTTGCCCTTGAATTTGTGTGGTCCTTAATCAACCACACCTCCTTCCTTCCCATGTCATGCTTACCTCATCCACATGATGTCATCCTTCCTTCCTTGTCTTCTTTCTATTGGTGGGATGACATCATTCCTACTAATCCCTTTGATTAACTTCCTAATCGTTTGCCTAATGACCGCTGATCTGTTATACGGTTCGCTCAACTTTCGTTCTCGTTTATCGTTTGAAGGATCATACCCGGGATCTTATTACTTAGGTTCCCTTAACCTTTCTCAATACATTATATTCCTTTTTATGATCCTCTATCATAATCCTTTAATTTAAATCCTTTTTATCCTGTTACCTTATACTCAATTCTCTCCGTATCTTGTGGATTTCCGGGAAAAACCAAAGTGTTCGGAATTGGATTCTGACGATATTTACATACACTTATATACTTCATAGAGTACTAATAAAATCCCAGAATATCCATAACAGAATCCCTACATAGTGTGGCGCGAAAAGTTCTCTCATTCAGCTAAAACACTATTCACAAGGGTTACAAAAAGTTGAAAAATTTTGGGGTTATTACATATATGATGGTAACATGTTAATTGTACATATATATGGAGGAAAATGACTATTGTAGGAAGCAAAGTGACTCTAATATGGTGAAAAGTGACTTGTATGGTTGATTAGAGCCAAAATATGGAACAATTTTTTGACTTGTATGAAAGTGGCACTCAAAGGTGGTAAAAGGATGTCAAATTTGATGTATATAATGTTAACATGTTAATAGTACAAATATATGGTGGACAATGACTCTTATAGGGTGCAAAAGGACTCTAATATGGTGAAAAGTGACTTACACGGTTGATTAGAGCCAAAATGTGGAACAAAATTGACTTGTATGAAAGTGGCACTAAGAGGTGGTAAAAGGATGTCAAATTGGATGTATATGATGTTAACATATTAATTTTACAAATATATGATGGAAAATGACACTTATAGGGTCCAAAGTGACTCTAATATGGTGAAAAGTGACTTATATGGTTGTTTAGAGCCAAAATGTGGTCCAAAATTGACTCGTACAATAAGGGTTCAAAGAGGTCGTTAAAGGATGTCATTTTGCATGTTCATGATGTTAACTATTAATTGTATCAATATATGGTGGCAAGTGACTTTTATAGGGTACAAAGTGACTCTAATATGGTGAAAAGTGACTTACTTGGTTGATAAGATCCAAAATGTGGAACAAAATTGACTTGTAAGAAACTGTCGCTAAGATGTGCTAAAAGGATGTCAAATTGGATGTATATGATGTTAACATGTTAATTGTACAAATATATGGTGGAAAATGACTCTTATAGGGTCCAAAGTAACTCTAATATGGTGAAAAGTGACTTACAAGGTTGATTAGAGCCAAAATAGGGAATAAAATTGACTTGTATGAAATTGTCACTAAGATGTGGTAAAAGAATGTCAAATTGGATGTATATGATGTTAACATGTTAATTGTACAAATATATGGTGGAAAGTGACTCTTATAGGGTGCAAAGTGACTCTAATATGGTGGGAAGTCACTTACATGATTGATTAGAGCCAAAATGTGGCCCAAAATTGACTCATAGGAAAGGGGTACCAAGAGGTGGTTAAAAGATGTCAAATTGGATGTATATGATGGTAACATGTTAATTGTACATATGTATGGAGGAAAATGACTATTGTAGGAAGCAAAGTGAATCTAATATGGTGAAAAGTGACTTGCATGGTTTATTAGAGCCAAAATATGGAACAATTTTCTGACTTGTATGAAAGTGGCACTCAGAGGTGGTAAAAGGATGTCAAATTTGATGTATATAATGTTAACATATTAATAGTACAAATATATGGTGTACAATGACTCTTATAGGGTGCAAAAGGACTCTAATATGGTGAAAAGTGACTTACACGGTTGATTAGAGCCAAAATGTGGAACAAAATTGACTTGTATGAAAGTGGCACTAAGAGGTGGTAAAAGGATGTCAAATTGGATGTATATGATGTTAACATATTAATTTTACAAATATATGATGGAAAATGACACTTATAGGGTCCAAAGTGACTCTAATATGGTGAAAAGTGACTTACATGGTTGATTAGAGCCAAAATGTGGTCCAAAATTGACTCGTACAATAGGGGTACAAAGAGGTCGTTAAAGGATGTCATTTTGCATGTTCATGATGTTAACTATTAATTGTATCAATATATGGTGGCAAGTGACTCTTATAGGGTACAAAGTGACTCTAATATGGTGAAAAGTGACTTACATGGTTGATAAGATCCAAAATGTGGAACAAAATTGACTTGTATGAAACTGTCGCTAAGATGTGCTAAAAGGATGTCAAATTGGATGTATATGATGTTAACATGTTAATTGTACAAATATATGGTGGAAAATGACTCTTATAGGGTCCAAAGTGACTCTAATATGGTGAAAAGTGACTTACATGGTTGATTAGAGCCAAAATAGGGAATAAAATTGACTTATATGAAATTGTCACTAAGATGTGGTAAAAGAATGTCAAATTGGATGTATATGATATTAACATGTTAATTGTACAAATATATGGTGGAAAATGACTCTTATAGGGTGCAAAGTGACTCTAATATGGTGGGAAGTCACTTACATGATTGATTAGAGCCAAAATGTGGCCCAAAATTGACTCATAGGAAAGGGGTACCAAGAGGTGGTTAAAAGATGTCAAATTGGATGTATATGATGGTAACATGTTAATTGTACAAATATATGGAGGAAAATGACTATTGTAGGAAGCAAAGTGACTCTAATATGGTGAAAAGTGACTTGCATGGTTGATTAGAGCCAAAATGTGGAACAATTTTCTGACTTGTATGAAAGTGGCACTCAGAGGTGGTAAAAGGATGTCAAATTTGATGTATATGATGTTAACATGTTAATAGTACAAATATATGGTGGACAATGAATCTTATAGGGTGCAAAAGGACTCTAATATGGTGAAAAGTGACTTACACGGTTGATTAGAGCCAAAATGTGGAACAAAATTGACTTGTATGAAAGTGGCACTAAGAGGTGGTAAAAGGATGTCAAATTGGATGTATATGATGTTAACATATTAATTTTACAAAAATATGGTGGAAAATGACACTTATAGGGTCCAAAGTGACTAATATGGTGAAAAGTGACTTACATGGTTGATTAGAGCCAAAATGTGGTCCAAAATTGACTCGTACAATAGCCAAGAGGTCGTTAAAGGATGTAATTTTGCATGTTCATGATGTTAACTATTAACTGTATCAATATATGGTGGCAAGTGACTCTTATAGGGTACAAAGTGACTCTAATATGGTGAAAAGTGACTTACATGGTTGATTAGAGCCAAAATGTGGAACAAAATTGACTTGTATGAAAGTGGAACTAAGAGGTGGTAAAAGGATGTCAAATTGGATGTATATGATGTTAACATGTTAATTGTACAAATATATGGTGGAAAATGACTCTTATAGGGTGCAAAGTGACTCTAATATGGTGAAAAGTGACTTACATGGTTGATTAGAGCCAAAACGGGGAATAAAATTGACTTGTATGAAACTGTCACTAAGATGTGGTAAAAAAATGTCAAATTGGATGTATATGATGTTAACATGTTAATTGTACAAATATATGGTGGAAAGTGACTCTTATAGGGTGCAAAGTGACTCTAATATGGTGGGAAGTCACTTACATGATTGATTAGTGCCAAAATGTGGCCCAAAATTGACAAATAGGAAAGGGGTACCAAGAGGTGGTTAAAGGATGTCAGATTGGATGTATATGATATTAACATATTAATTGTACAAATATATGGAGGAAAATGACTATTGTAGGATGCAAAGTGACTCTAATATGGTGAAAAGTGACTTGCATGGTTGATTAGAGCCAAAATGTGGAACAATTTTTTGACTTGTATGAAAGTGGCACTCAGAGGTGGTAAAAGGATGTCAAATTTGATGTTATGATGTTAACATGTTAATAGTACAAATATATGGTGGACAATGACTCTTATAGGGTGCAAAAGGACTCTAATATGGTGAAAAGTGACTTACACGGTTGATTAGAGCCAAAATATGGAACAAAATTGACTTGTATGAAAGTGGCACTAAGAGGTGGTAAAAGGATGTCAAATTGGATGTATATGATATTAACATATTAATTTTACAAATATATGGTGGAAAATGACACTTTTAGGGTCCAAAGTGAGTCTAATATTGTGAAAAGTGACTTACATGGTTGATTAGAGCCAAATTTGGTCCAAAATTGACTCGTACGAAAGGGGTATCAAGAGGTGGTTAAACGATGTCATTTTGCATGTTCATGATGTTAACTATTAATTGTATCAACAAATGGTGGAAAGTGACTCTTATAGGGTACAAAGTGACTCTAAAATGGTGAAAAGTGACTTACATGGTTGATTAGAGCCAAAATGTGGAACAAAATCGACTTGTATGAAAATGGCACTAAGAGATGGTAAGAGGATATCAAATTAGATGTATATGATGTTAACATGTTAATTGTACAAATATATGGTGGAAAATGACTCTTATAGGGTGCAAAGTGACTCTAATATGATGGGAAGTCACTTACATTATAGATGAGAGCTAAAATGTGGCCCAAATTTGACTCGTAAGAAAGGGGTACTAAGAGGTTGTTAAAGGATGTCATATTGCATGTTCATGATTTTAACTATTAATTGTATCAACATATTGTGGCAAGTGACTCTTATAGGGTGCAAAGTGACTATAATATGGTGAAAAGTGACTTACATGGTTGATTAGATCCAAAATGTGGAACAAAATTGACTTGTATGAAACTGTCATTAAGATGTGGTAAAAGGATGTCAAATTGGATGTATATGATGTTAACATGTTAATTGTACAAATATAAGGTGGAAAGTGACTCTTATAGGGTGTAAAGTGACTCTAATATGGTGGGAAGTCACTTACATGATTGATTAGAGCCAAAATGTGGCCCGAAATTGACTAATAGGAAAGGGGTACCAAGAGGTGGTTAAAAGGTGTCAAATCTGATATATATGATGTTAACATGTTAATAGTACAAATATATGGTGGAAAATGACTCTTATAGGGTGCAAAGGGACTCTAATATGGTGAAAAGTGACATACACGGTTGATTAGAGCCAAAATGTGGAACAAAATTGACTTGTATGAAAGTGGGACTAAGAGGTGGTAAGAGGATGTCAAATTGGATGTATATGATATTAACATATTAATTTTACAAATATATGGTGGAAAATGACACGTTTAAGGTCCAAAGTGACTCTAATATGGTGAAAAGTGACTTACATGGTTTATTAGAGCCAAATTTGGTCCAAAATTGACTCGTACGAAAGGGGTATCAAGAGGTGGTTAAAGGATGTCATTTTTCATGTTCATGATGTTAACTATTAATTGTATCAACAAATGGTGGAAAGTGACTCTTATAGGGTACAAAGTGACTCTAATATGGTGAAAAGTGACTTACATGATTGATTAGAGCCAAAATGGGGAATAAAATTGACTTGTATGAAACTGTCACTAAGATGTGGTAAAAAAATGTCAAATTGGATGTATATAATGTTAACATGTTAATTGTACAAATATATGGTGGAAAGTGACTCTTATAGGGTGCAAAGTGACTCTAATATGGAGGGAAGTCACTTACATGATTGATTAGTGCCAAAATGTGGCCCAAAATTGACAAATAGTAAAGGGGTACCAAGAGGTGGTTAAAGGATGTCAGATTGGATGTATATGATATTAACATATTAACTGTACAAATATATGGAGGAAAATGACTATTGTAGGATGCAAAGTGACTCTAATATGGTGAAAAGTGACTTGCATGGTTGATTAGAGCCAAAATGTGGAACAATTTTTTGACTTGTATGAAAGTGGCACTAAGAGGTGGTAAAAGGATGTCAAATCTGATGTATATGATATTAACATGTTAATAGTACAAATATAGGGTGGAAAATGACTCTTATAGGATGCAAAGAGACTCTAATATGGTGAAAAGTGACATACACGGTTGATTAGAGCCAAAATGTGGAACAAAATTGACTTGTATGAAAGTGGCACTAAGAGGTGGTAAAAGGATGTCAAATTGGATGTATATGATATTAACATATTAATTTTACAAATATATGGTGGAAAATGACACTTTTAGGGTCCAAAGTGACTCTAATATTGTGAAAAGTGACTTACATGGTTGATTAGAGCCAAATTTGGTCCAAAATTGACTCGTACGAAAGGGGTATCAAGAGGTTGTTAAAGGATGTCATGTTAGGTCACACACACACTGTAGAGGGGGTGAACACAGTGTATAGTACACTCAAATCGAACTTTAAGAACATAAGTAACAGAAAACAAACTTTATTGAAACAATAAACTCTGTTACAGTATGGAACTGTTACCTCTCAGTGATGAACAAATATCACGAGAGCTGCAAGGGTTACAATGAATAATCTTTTCTTATAATGATAACACTTATAGTGTAAACCCTATGTCTGTGTTTATATACTACACAGTTACAAGATAATCGCTAATTGATATGGAATATAATTCTGCTTCCTAAAATATATCTATCAGATATCTTTTCTTCCAAGTATTCCATTCTTTACGGAATTCCTTCTTCATGCATATCTCTTCTTATGTTTATCTCGATCTTCTTTCCTTTAATCAGCTACTGTCCTTATCTGATTGTCCTTCAGCACTTAAGTTCTGATATCTATCTTCTGATGATTATCTCCTGATAATATAAGTACTGATATCCTTAAGTCCTGACTTCCAGTATAAGTACTGATCAACAGTTAAGTACTGATTTATCCTGTTCACGTAAGATCTGAAAGCTAAACATAAAATATATTAGCCATGACATTATCAAATATATCTAACAATCTCCCCCAACTTGTAAATTAACAAAATATACAAGTTTAACAGATATTTGATGATATCAAAAACATTAAGTACAAATGCATGAGAAATAGACTAGATAACTACAACTTACAGTCCTTAAAGTTTTTACCAATTTCAACTTCTGATAACAACTTCAATCTGTATAAATATCCGAATTTAAGCAGTTGTAGATCTTCGACTTGGCTTCTTCATTTTCTGATCTCTCTGATGTCAGGAGTTGTTCTGAGATAGTTCTTCAACAAACATTTCTCAGCATATCTTAGTTCATCAATCATTCTCCTTTTAACACCTTTAAGCTCTACATTATCTTCACCAGTTTGAAAGATTACAGCTCTGAGATCATTAATCTTTGCTTTTCTCAACTCCTGATCTAGTCTTATGACATAAGCTTTGTCAGACTCAAGATTGAATTCAAGTCCCTTAATACCAAGATATGTTCTGATCTGTGCAGTATTAAGCTTCATATCAACAATATCACCATTGTGATCTCTGTACTTTGGAACATATATGCTGTCAGACTTAACAGAATAAAGCCTTTTCTGTCTCTGAATCTATTCTTTTAAGTAGTTTGCAGCAGTCTCTGTTATTCTGTCATCCACTTGAAGTAAGAAAAGTACATGCTCCAATTCTTCAAAATACTTCAAAGGAATGGCATTTTGTCTTATATGATAAACCCTACCATCTGTCATGAAATATAACATGATGTATTCTTTCAAGTAGGTATGGTAAACCATCTATACAGATTCCAGTTGATTTAATCTCTCAGGAGTTGCTCCAATACCTGGTTCACTCAAGGAAGTTGGATCATTGGTAGTGTTGTGTACTCTTCTTTCATCAGCACTTCCTAATCCAGTTTTATCTCTAGCTTCCTTTCCAGTAACTACTCTTGCTTCAAAACCACTTGCAGTAGTCTTCAAAGATTGAGTCTGTTTTACTTTAGTGAATCCTGGTAGGAGTGTCTTTGATCTATTTTCTGATATCAAGTTAACTTGAGCTCTGTCAGAGGTTACTTGCTTCTTCTGAATATCAGAACTTACAATTTCTTGACTCTGAACAACTTGAGCCATGTCAGAGGTTGTTTTAAGAACTTTTCTTGAAGTCAGAGCAAGATCATCTTTTTCATCAGCAATTTCTTCTTCCTTAGGAGGTATATAAGCCTAGATAGGTTCACCAACCTTTTCTTTACCCTTGGATCTTGGATCTATCTGTGGTTGTGATCTAACCAATGATGCTTCAGTATGTGTCCTTTCTTTGATCACAATGCCTTTAAGTTTTGGAAGTGACTTTTTACCAGAAGCTTCAGATTTAGATGTGACTTTCTCTGATTTAAGTCTGGCTTCTTCTTCCTTTAAACTTTCCAAGTCCATTCCTGGATTTTCTTGAAGAAATAACTGTCTTGACATTTCCTCATCAAGATCTAGAAGTTCATCAGAACTTATCCTTTTACCAGCAGCATAACTTATTCTTTTCCCAGTATCAGAACTTGTTCTGTGACTAGCTTGTCTTGATGTAAACCTTCTACCTTGACTATGACCGCTACCCATTCCAGAGTTTCCTTGGTCATCTTTTCCATCATCCTTTCCTTGCAGTGTCTTGTTGGTTTTGCATTTGGACTTAATTACCTTCTCCCCCTTTTTGGCATCAGCAGGTAGTAAAAGAGAGATAAGTAGTTCCACTGAGGTCTGGATTTCAGTAAGTTGCGATTGCTGAGAAGCTTGATTTGCCAGAATTTGATCAATCTGAGCATGTTGTTTCTCTTGAGTTTTCTCAATATAAGCAATCCTGTCAATGGTAGGTTGAAAGAACTTTTTCTTATCAATTTTCCAAACTTGTTCCTGTTTGATAAAGTTCTCCTGAATCTTGTGTAGCTCTGCATGAGTAGTTGAATGAAGACCTTGTAGAGGTTTAGTACTCAATGCAGTGACTCTAAGCTGGGTTTTAAAATCATCAGAATTTAACATTTCATCAGCTTTAGTCAAGTGCTCAGCAAGATGTAAAGCATTTGGAACACATGAAACTGAGTTCCATTCCTTAGTCCACTTCTGACCTGCAGGAGTTTCACTCCAAGGCACTGGTGCATCCCTGATAACAAACTCCTTTATCAGTTCAGACTTAGGAAGAGTCGGTGGTGGGGTATGTCCTGAAGGACCTGCTTCATCAGCATCGACAGTTGGAGCAGCTTCACCAGTATCTCCAACATTTGCAGCATCAGAACTTAAAGAATCAGTATCTTCTGATAAGACAACAGTGTGAGTAGCAATGGAGGCTTCAGCATCCTCTAATTGCTGATCTGATACTAAGTTCTGATCAACAGCCATATCCTGATGCTCACCTAAAATCTGATCATCAACATCTTGATGCAGAGAAGGTGTTGTTGATAACTCTGGAGTTTGAACAGCATTAGTAACAGGTGTTGTGGAAGGATTATTTGCTGTTGGAGCTTCTAAGAAAAGTATTTCAGGCACAACCAGGTTCTGAATATCAATTTCAGCACTTGTGCCTGGATCAACAAGAGACACAGATGGTGAATTAGCCTTGTCAGATACAGCATCCTGAGATGGAGTTGATGGAGAAGAAGTGACTGGAGCAAATTCCTTGTCTTGTGAGATCAGAGATTCCTGATCCCCTTCCTTAGCTGCTTCCTCCTCATCATCTGAAACTGGCCTTTGTGCCTTCTGTTTCTTGTACTTCCTTGTTGATTTGGATTCCTTGGGAGTTTTAGGAACTACCATTCGTCTAAGCCTCTTGAGAAGCCTAGAACCCCCAATTACAGAATCCTTCTGAGAAGTTGCTTTCTCAGCTTCATTTACCACAGGTTCTGAAGAAGGAATCTGTTCCTCAGAATCTGATTCATTTCTCAAAGTAATTCTCCTCCTCTTTTGAGGTGTTTGAGGAACAGTCTTTGTTCTCTTTGGCTTAGAGGATGTAGGCTTCACAGTAGATGCTGAAGAAGAAGGTTGAGCAGTCTGTGAAGTGGAGAGATAGGATTTGAGATAAGTTCTAAGGGTAGGCTGAGATATACCCTGAGTGGTAGGGACTGAAAATGATGAATTTTGGTTATGGTGAGTTGGTTGAACATTGGAGTAAACAGATTGGTAAGTAGCAGGATCAGCATTTACCAGAATCTGTTTCACAGACTGAGGAATCTGTAATGGTCTCACCATTGATTTCTTTGTGTCAACATTTATCAGGTCGTTAAAGTACCTTTTTGCAACCTTAAAAGGTGGGGTTTGAGTGCTGACTAACTGGGGTTCATCAGTACAATACGTATAAATAAGTTGACAGAATCGAGCAAAGTAAACAACAGTTCTATCCTCTGTCATCCTATCCCCAATAAAACCAATTAAAGCAGATGCAAAATCAAAGTGAGTTTGATTGATAAGTGAATACCCGATATACTGACTCATGATTGGGATAACATCAAAGTTTAAACACTTGTTGCCAAAAGCCTTGGTGATGCAATCGAAGAAGAAACTCCATTCTCTTCTGATATGAGCCCGTTTCAATTGTCCTAGTTTTATCAGACTCGTTTCATATCCCAAATCACTCATTAACTCCCGAAGTTCTGATTCCTCTGGTATAGAGAAAGTACAATCTTCTGGAAGATGTAATGCTCTTCTTACTGTACCAGGAGTAACTACATAGGATAAATCACCCACTTGGAAGATAATACTGGGAGTTCCACGTTGACCACCATCATCAAAAACTCCAGTCCTCCAGAACCTCAGAACTTGTTGACTTGAAAATAATTCAGGCTAAGTTAAGGCGTACCCAACCTCACTATGTGCAAGAAGATCTTGTACAAAGTGCAATTCAGATGGAGCTTCAGCATGAGCAAAAATTGCAGCATAGTTGTTTGGAACAAACTTTGCTCCATCAATGATTAAATCCTTTGGTGCCATGTGAAAAATTATTGAGATTCAAGTATGCCTGTTAGGTGTTTGAAATAATGTCTGTATGAAAAACCAACGTGAGAAAGAAGAGAAAGAGAGTAAAAGTAAGGAGAGAGATAAAGTATAAAGAAAATAAAAGATTAAAGAAATCTTCTCTCTGTTGTACTTATACTCTGAACAAAAAAATGTTACCGTTGGACACCTGTCAGACATGCAGTAATAACGGACAGTTACTGGGCTCGAGAAAATAGGAATCATTACTTACCCAGTTGCCTTGTTTCAAGGAAAAACCGTTCCATTAATCAAGAGAAACAGTTTTAATTCAAAATTTAAACCATTAGTAGTTATTGAATTATTTTTCACTGCATCATTGATATTCTGAAAATACATCACATGAAAATGACCAAGATAAATTAAAGGAGTAAGTGCTGAAAATGAATCAGAACTTAATATGAAACACAATATATATGGTCATCAGAACATCAATCAGGATTTATCAACACAAGGTGAAATAACTCAGAGACAAAATCTTGAAGTAAAAACAACTTTCATTAATATATCAAGACAATACATTTATGAAATGAAAATTACATCAATACTTATACAAGATTTTCCCTAAGCTCCTAATCCTAACATCAACAGCTTTAGTCCTAGCTAAGAAGCCTGACAAAGCTGAGGATGAAGAAGAACAGGAAGAAGACAAGATTAAGTCATCTTCCTCTTCCTATCTTCGACGAACAAGATGGCGAGTCGTATGATTCGCTCTTGCTGACGGATAGCTTCCCGCCTTTCCTCCTCCAATCGCTCCAGATGGCGATGGTAATCCATAGAGAAGAATAGAAGGTGAGTCGGCACCTCCTGTGGGACAGAATCCCAGATCTCCTCAGGAATGGCTGTTACATGCCACTCCTGCTGCCACTCGGCACAACTTAGCTCCATAGTGAAGGTTTGGTTGTTCAAAAACATGTTGTATCGAACCATTGTGTTTTTGACAGAAGAAGGAGGATAAGTGTGTAAGAAGAATGTGATGGAAAGACTGATGTGAAGTGGTTGCTTATATAGGCAAGAGAATGCCAAGAGACGCAAAGATATTTAATGCTGACAGGTAGAATTAATTCTACCTCGTCTCCCTAGACTTTGAAAAAGAATAACAGTCATTGGAAAGAGGAATCATGGTCTAGACCGCACAAGACACAAGAAACAGTGGACTGTTCAAGTACAAATACCATTAATCCTAATCATAGTGACTATTAATCTTCCACTTCAACATATTCTAGTTCGAACTGAGACTGTTATCAAATTTTATTCACAGATAAGCCAAATAAAGGATTAGACTGAGAAACCAGAACTTAGACCTATACCAGAACTTAACAGTCATCAGAACATAATTGCTTAACTCGAAAAAGGAATGCCCATCTTAGTAAATACCCATACAAGTTCTGAGTTATGGACGTCAGAACTTAATCATCAGAACGTGTAACTTAGAACTTGTCCTCAGAATTTGTGCAATAATGACACAATGACTGTTTATCTAAAATAACATAGACCACCACAGAAATTTTCATCATTCAGATGGAGTGATTAGTGTGTGCATTAAGCTAAAAACAGACAAAGAGTAAAGTCTGATTCACTTTAGTACATCTTAGAAATAAGGCATAACTAAAATTTTGCTAAAGATCTGTCATTGTCCTGAAACCTACTGATGAATGAGTTCATGCTTGAGTCCATCTCAACTGTTTTGTGCTAATTTTATGCATCTTTTGCAATTCTATTTTACAGTGGCTTCTCAGTGTAAGTGAGTCACGACTGTTTATCAGAATTTATGCTATTTTCAGAGTATTTCTCCAGTAATCATAGAGTGTGAAAAGTCACCAAGAAAATATTTTGCTTTTCTAATGCATATTTACTTAATACCAGCAATGCACTTGGGTCGTCCCTTCCACATTTTTACTCTAGATCTCAAAGGAGTGCCTGATTTTATTCTTTGATCTTTTTCTTTTTTTTTCTTTTGATAAGTGAGGTTTATCAGCACTTAGTACATTCTGCAGTTTTACTAGTATCGGAACTTAATAGATGAGTAGCATTATTCTAATTTGTGACTTAGTAATAAGATATACAAAGTAAACTTAACTAAGCTCAATTATCAGAATTTGCTAGTGTCATAAGATTTCCACCGAAATAATTACTTCTTACATGGAATCATTTGTTTATTGAAGACTACTAGGTCAGTTATCTAGCACAGTTATCCTCATAGGATTGAATAGGTACTAGAACAAACATATCACTTATCAGAGTTTAGAAACATATATCAGACAACAGTCAGTACTTAAAGACATTTATCAATTAAGCACAGAATATATAATGAGATTAATTATGTAAATACTGAGCATAAAGTCTGATAACACAGTTTAAGTCTAAGCAGATTTAGAGAAAGAACCTGAAACCATTCCAAGTTCATTTACCAATCTTGTAAAAGTAGCTTCACATAATGGTTTTGTGAAGATATCTGCAAATTGTTGATCTGTGGGAACAAAATGCAATTCCACTGTACCTTCATCCACATGTTCCCTGATGAAGTGGTACCTGATGCTGATGTGCTTTGTCATTGAGTGTTGAACTGGATTACCTGTCATAGCAATAGCACTTTGATTATCACAGTAAATAGGGATTTTGAAATATGTTAACCCATAATCCAGTAACTGATTCTTCATCCAAAGAATCTGTGCACAACAGCTTCCTGCAGCAATATACTCTGCTTCTGCAGTTGATGTGGAAATTGACTTTTGTTTCTTGCTGTACCAAGAAACCAATCTGCCTCCAAGAAATTGGCAGCTTCCACTTGTGCTTTTCCTGTCAATTTTGCAACCTGCAAAATCTGCATCTGAGTAACCTATTAGTTTAAAATCTGATTCTCTAGGATACCATAATCCCAGAGCAGCTGTTCCTTTAAGATACTTAAAGATTCTTTTTACAGCTGTTAAGTGAGGTTCTCTTGGATCTGCTTGAAATCTTGCACAAAGACAGGTAGCATACATGATATCAGGTCTACTAGCAGTTAGATAGAGTAGAGAGCCAATCATACCTCTGTAGTCAGTAATATCTACTGATTTACCAGTATCCTTATCCAGTTTTGTCGCAGTGGCCATTGGAGTGGATGCACTTGAACAATCTTGCATTCCAAATTTCTTTAGCAAGTTTCTGGTGTACTTGGTTTGACAAATAAAAGTGCCTTCCTCATTCCGCTTGACTTGAAGGCCCAGAAAATAGCTAAGTTCCCCCATCATACTCATCTGATATTTTGACTACATTAGTTTGGCAAACTTCTTGCAAAGTTTGTCATTTGTAGATCCAAAAATGATATCATCAACATAAATCTAGACCAGAAGTAAGTCCTTTCCATGGTTGAGGTAGAACAGTGTTTTGTCTATTGTCCCTCTGTTGAATCCACTTTCCAGAAGAAACTGAGCTAAAGTCTCATACCATGCTCTAGGAGCTTGCTTAAGTCCATAAAGTGCTTTATCAAGCCTGTAGACATAATCTGGATGTTTGGTATCTACAAAACCTGGAGGTTGTTCAACATATACCTCTTCCTCCAATTCTCCATTGAGAAAAGCACTTTTCACATCCATTTGAAAGACAGTAAACTTTTTGTGAGCAGCATAAGCCAAAAATATTCGTATGGCTTCTAACCTAGCAACTGGTGCAAATGTTTCATCATAATCAATTCCCTCCTGTTGAGAATATCCTTTTGCAACCAACCTTGCCTTATTCCTTGTAATTATGCCATCACTGTCAGTTTTGTTTCTGAATACCCACTTTGTACCAACGACAGATCTATTCTTTGGTCTTGGCACTAGGGTCCAGACTTTGTTTCTTTCAAATTCATTCAACTCTTCCTGCATTGCTTGCACCCAATCAGCATCTTGAAGAGCTTCTTCCACTTTCTTTGGCTCAGTCTGAGAGAGAAAAGAATTGTAAAGACACTCATTTGATGTACCTGTTCTAGTTCTGACACCTGCATCAGGATTTCCAATTATCAAATCAGGTGTATGTGATTTTGTCCACTTCCTTGCAGATGGAAGGTTTTCTCTAGAACTGGATGCTCCCCCATGATCCATGCTCCCCCTGAAACTATGCTCTCTGAGTTGGATTCTTCAGTATTTAGATTTTCAGCACTATCAGAACTTGAAGAGCCAGATGCATATTCTGATGTTTCTTGAGATGTGGTAGGATCTTGAGTATGCTCCCCCTGCATAGGTGCATCTTCCTTTAACGTAGTCACCACAGTTTCAATAACATCAGAGTTTAATCCATCAGAGTTTGCAGTATCAGGACTTAGACTGTCAGGATTTTCAGTATCAGAATATGAGTCTTCATTTTCAAATCTCAGCTGATCATGGTCAATGAAATCTTTAAGACCAGTGATCTTCTTGTCATCAAAAGAGACATTGATAGATTTCATGACCACTTTTGTTCTCAAATTATAGACTCTGAAGGATTTTGTGGAAAGTGGATATCCAACAAAGATTCCTTCATCAGCTTTTAGATCAAACTTTGGTAGCTGTTCAGGATGAGTCTTGAGAACAAAACACTTGCATCCAAATATATGAAAATATTTCAGATTTGGCTTCTTTTTCTTCACCATCTCATATGGTGTTTTTCCATGCTTGTTAATGAGTGTTGTATTTTGAGTAAAACAAGCAGTCTGCACAGCTTCAACCCAGAAATAGGTTGGAAGCTTTGCTTCTTCAAGCATTGTACGTGCAGCTTCAATGAGAGTTCTATTCTTCCTTTCAACAACTCCATTTTGCTCTAGAGTTCCAGGAGCAGAAAATTCCTGCTTTATTCCATGGCTTTTGCAGAACTCTTCCATTATCAAATTCTTGAACTCAGTGCCATTATCACTCCTTAAAATTTTCACAGAATCTTTGACCATTTTATCCAGCTGTTTGACATGATCAATCAAGATAGATGCAGTTTCACTTTTTGTGTGCAAGAAATACACCCATGTGTATCTGGTGAACTCATCCACTATGACCAACGCATACTTCTTCTTTGCAATAGACATGACATTTACTGGACCAAATAGATCAACATGTATAAGATGATAAGGCTCAAGAATTGATGAATCAGTCTTGCTCTTGAATGAAGATTTTCTTTGTTTGGCTTTCTGACATGAATCACAAAGACCATCAGGAGCAAATACTGTGTTTGGCAATCCTCTCACAAGATCTTTCTTGACCAGTTCATTTATATTGTTGAAATTTAAATGAGAGAGTTTCTTATGCCAATTCCAGCTTTCTTCAATTGATGCTCTACTTAACAGACAGATTGCAGAACCATCAGTACTTGTTGAAAGCTTAGCTTCATAAATGTTACCACGTCTATATCCTTTCAGAACAACTTTGCCTTTAGATTTACTCACAATTTCACAGTGTTCTTCAAAGAAATCAACATGATAACCTCTGTCACAGATTTGACTTATACTCAGTAGGTTGTGTTTAAGTCCTGAGACCAGAGCTACTTGTTTAATTATGACATTTCCAAGATTGATATTGCCATATCCCAATGTTTTTCCAATGTTGCCATCTCCATAAGAAACACTTGGGCCAGCTTTCTCCACAAAGTCTGATAGCAGGGCCTTATTTCCAGTCATATGTCCTGAACATCCACTGTCCAGAACTAGAATATTTTTCCTGTTGCCCTGCAATCACAAAGACCACTAATTATTAGTTTT
This sequence comes from Apium graveolens, assembly GCF_009905375.1. Taxonomy (NCBI): domain Eukaryota; kingdom Viridiplantae; phylum Streptophyta; class Magnoliopsida; order Apiales; family Apiaceae; genus Apium; species Apium graveolens. The sequence continues at coordinate 243,259,041 of NC_133653.1, read as the reverse complement.
AAGGACCCAGACTTGCTTGGATCCTTTGGCCTTATTAAGTTTGTTAACATTTGCAGCGGATTTAGCATCAGAGTTTATGTTAACATTTTTCTTATCAGAATTTACATTATCAGACTTTGAATCAGAATTTACACTAGAAGGAACAATGGAAACTTTCTTCAAAGAAGGTTTTATTTGATAATAATCATAGTACAAACTATGATATTCCTTACAAGTATAAATGGAATGCCATAAACTACCACAATGAAAACAAGGATTTTGTGGTTTGTATCTAACAGACTGACTCTTAACTCCTGATTTTGAAGGTAAGGAGTTAATATTCTTATTCTTCCTGCAAAAAGAAGCCAGATGGTTAGAACTTCCATAGTTATGACATGTTTTCCTAGGAGCATCAGGAACAGGTTTATAATCATTGCTTTTATTCACACCTTCCTTTCCATTCCTATTTTTCCTAGGTGATTTTACATTGTTTGCATTCTTGACATCTTTCAGCTTATGCTTAAGCTGCTTTTTTGTCATTAAGCCTATGTTCACTTCAGCTATCTTTTCCTGTTTTAGTTTGTCAGAAGTTAATTCCTCTTTAACTTCTGATTTCTCATTTTCAGACTTTACAGTTACAAACTTAACAGGTTTAAACTTTGGCTTTTTCTTAACAACAGGCTTAATTTCTTCAGTTCCTTTATCATTCTTATCTTCTCCATAACCTAAGCCCTCTTTCCAGTTTCCACTACTTAGCAAATTTTGAGTTGTTTTGCCAGAGTTAGTCCAAGTCCTGATAATCTCTCTTTCCTTTTCTAACTCAGTTTTTAGAGATTCATTTAATTTTAGCACTTCATTCCTAACATAAAAAGCATCATCTCTATCCTTCTGAGTTTGATGGAACATGACTAACTCTTTTTCTAAGAAATCATTCCTTTTCTTAAATGCAAGATTTTCAGAAGTTAATCTTTCACATGTTAAAGTTTGATCTCTATAGCTAACAAACATGGTTTTAAGATATCTTCTCAACTCATTAATATCATTAGTATGAAAAGCATAAGTAGTTTTAGGTACCTTTGTTTCAGCAGCTTCAGAACTGCTCTCAGCACTTTCTTTATCAGCATTTGCCATCAATGCATAGTTCTCCTCACTTTCAGAGTCTGAGGTGTCTGTCCAGCTTTTCTGCTTTGTGACAAGAGCCTTGCCTTTGTCACCCTTTACCTTGTTGCAGTCAGGAGATATGTGGCCTTTCTCACCACAGTTATAGCATTTAACATTGGTGTAATCTCCTCTGTCAGACTTTCCTCCTCTGCCTTCAGATCTTCTAAAATTCTTCTTATCAGAACTTATGCTTTTCCTGGAAAACTTCTTTCCCTTCCTGAACTTCCTGTATGCAATCTTTGTGATTCCTTTCACCATAAGAGCACACAGCTTCATCATCTCCTCATCAGCATCAGTCTCAGGCAAGCTTTCAGAATCTGAGTCATCATCACTCTCAGAACTTGATGACTCAGTATCAGACTTTATGAAAAGAGCTTTACCCTTGTCTTTCTTTGAGGAAGCTGCTTTGGGGAATTCTTCTTCAGCCTTAAGAGCAACTGTCCTTGACTTTCCTCCTTTCCTCTTGCTTCTTTGTTCCATCTCCAGCTCATGAGTCTTGAGCATTCCATAGATTTCGTCAAGAGTTGTTTCATCAAGATTGTAGTTGTCTCTTATTGTCGTTGCCTTCAAATCCCAACATTCAGGAAGAGCTAACAGGAACTTAAGGTTTGAATCTTCAAGATCATACTCTTTATCAACCAATGACAAATCATTCAAAAGTTTGACAAATCTATCATATAAATCATTCAATGACTCATTAGTCTTTGAGTCAAAGTGTTCATACTCTTGAGTGAGTATTGTCTTCCTGTTCTTCTTAATTGTGTCAGTTCCCTGACACCTTATTTCCTGAGCATCCCATATCTCCTTAGCAGTCTTGCAGTTGATTACCATATTTGACATTACATTATCAATGGCACTATGCAGTAAGTGTCATACCTTAGCATCCTTAGCAATTTATGCTATGTCCTCAGCAGTATAATCACTCTTCTCCTTTGGTACGGTCTTTGCTGCTTCACCTGCAACTGCAACAGCGAGTTTGGTTGGTTTGTGAGGACCTTCCTTGATTCTATCAAGGTATTCTGGATCTGTTGCTTCCAGGAACATGGTCATCCTTACCTTCCATATGGGATATTCAGATGGTCTCAGTATGGGGACTCTGATGGTCTCATACCGACTCTGAATTTGTGTCTTTGGTGGTTCCTCAGTTGTGGTAGGCTTAGTTGGAGTTTCTGTGTCCGACATGATTGTGTTTGGATCTTTAACTGTATGTATGTTAACAGATGGGCTCTGATACCAATTGTTAGGTCACACACACACTGTAGAGGGGGTGAATACAGTGTGTAGTACACTCAAATCGAACTTTAAGAACTTAAGTAACAGAAAACAAACTTTATTGAAACAATAAACTCTGTTACAGTATGGAACTGTTACCTCTCAGTGATGAACAAATATCACGAGAGCTGCAAGGGTTACAATGAATAATCTTTTCTAATAATGATAACACTTATAGTGTAAACCCTATGTCTGTGTTTATATACTACACAGTTACAAGATAATCGCTAATTGATATGGAATATAATTCTGCTTCCTAAAATATATCAATCAGATATCTTTTCTTCCAAGTATTCCATTTTTCACGGAATTCCTTCTTCATGCATATCTCTTCTTATGTTTATCTCGATCTTCTTTCCTTTAATCAGCTATTGTCCTTATCTGATTGTCCTTCAGCACTTAAGTTATGATATCTATCTTCTGATGATTATCTCCTGACTTCCAGTATAAATACTGATCAACAGTTAAGTACTGATTTATCCTGTTCACGTAAGATCTGAAAGCTAAACATAAAACATATTAGCCATGATATTATCAAATATATCTAACATGTCATTTTGCATGTTCATGATGTTAACTATTAATTGTATCAACAAATGGTGGAAAGTGACTCTTATAGGGTACAAAGTGACTCTAAAATGGTGAAAAGTGACTTACATGGTTGATTAGAGCCAAAACGTGTAACAAAATCGACTTGTATGAAAATGGCACTAAGAGGTGGTAAAAGGATATCAAATTGGATGTATATGATGTTAACATGTTAATTGTACAAATATATGGTGGAAAATGACTCTTATAGGGTGCAAAGTGACTCTAATATGATGGGAAGTCACTTACATTATAGATGAGAGCTAAAATGTGGCCCAAATTTGACTCGTAAGAAAGGGGTACTAAGAGGTGGTTAAAGGATGTCATATTGCATGTTCATGATTTTAACTATTAATTGTATCAACATATTGTGGCAAGTGACTCTTATAGGGTGCAAAGTGACTCTAATATGGTGAAAGTGACTTACATGGTTGATTAGATCCAAAAAGTGGAACAAAATTGACTTGTACGAAACTGTCACTAAGATGTGGTAAAAGGATGTCAAATTGGATGTATATGATGTTAACATGTTAATTGTACAATTATATGCTGGAAAGTGACTCTTATAGGGTGCAAAGTGAGTCTAATATGGTGGGAAGTCACTTACATGATTGATTAGAGCCAAAATGTGGCCCAAAATTGACTCATAGGAAAGGGGTACCAAGAGGTGGTTAAAATGGTGTCAAATTGGATATATATGATGTTAACATGTTAATTGTACAAATATATCGAGGAAAATGACTATTGTAGGATGCAAAGTGACTCTAATATGGTGAAAAGTGACTTGCATGGTTGATTAGAGCCAAAATGTGGAACAATTTTTTGACTTGTATAAAAGTGGCACTAAGAGGTGGTAAAATGATGTCAAATTGGATGTATATGATGTTAACATGTTAATAGTAAAAATATATGGTGGAAAATGACTCTTATAGAGTGCAAAGGGACTCTAATATGGTGAAAAATGACTTACACGGTTGATTAGAGCCAAAATGTGGAACAAAATTGACTAGTATGAAAGTGGCACTAAGATGTGGTAAAAGGATGTCAAATTGGATGTATATGATGTTAACATATTAATTTTACAAATATATGGTGGAAAATGACACTTATAAGGTTCAAAGTGACCCTAATATGCTGAAAAGTGACTTACATGGTTGATTAGAGGCAAAATGTGGTCCGAAATTGACTCGTACGAAACGGGTACCAACAGGTGGTTAAAGGATGTCATTTTTGCATGTGCATGATGTTAACTATTAATTTTATCAACATATGGTGGATAGTGACTCTTATAGGGTACAAAATGACTCTAATATGGTGAAAAGTGACTTGCATGGTTGATTAGAGCCAAAATGTGGAACAATTTTTTGACTTGTATGGAAGTGGCACTAAGAGGTGGTAAAAGGATGTCAAATCTGATGTATATGATGTTAACAGTACAAATATATGGTGGAAAATGACTCATATAGGGTGCAAAGGGACTCTAATATGGTGAAAAGTGACATACACGGTTGATTAGAGCCAAAATGTGGAACAAAATTGACTTGTATGAAAGTGGCACTAAGAGGTGGTAAGAGGATGTCAAATTGGATGTATATGATATTAACATATTAATTTTACAAATATATGGTGGAAAATGACACTTTTAGGGTCCAAAGTGACTCTAATATGGTGAAAAGTGACTTACATGGTTTATTAGAGCCAAATTTGGTCCAAAATTGACTCGTACGAAAGGGGTATAAAGAGGTGGTTAAAGGATGTCATTTTTCATGTTCATGATGTTAACTATTAATTGTATCAACAAATGGTGGAAAGTGACTCTTATAGGGTACAAAGTGACTCTAATATGGTGAAAAGTGACTTACATGGTTGATTAGAGCCAAAATGGGGAATAAAATTGACTTGTATGAAACTGTCATTAAGATGTGGTAAAAAAATGTCAAATTGGATGTATATAATGTTAACATGTTAATTGTACAAATATATGGTGGAAAGTGACTCTTATAGGGTGCAAAGTGACTCTAATATGGTGGGAAGTCACTTACATGATTGATTAGTGCCAAAATGTGGCCCAAAATTGACAAATAGGAAAGGGGTACCAAGAGGTGGTTAAAGGATGTCAGATTGGATGTATATGATATTAACATATTAATTGTACAAATATATGGAGGAAAATGACTATTGTAGGATGCAAAGTGACTCTAATATGGTGAAAAGTGACTTGCATGGTTGATTAGAGCCAAAATATGGAACAATTTTTTGACTTGTATGAAAGTGGCACTAAGAGGTGGTATAAGGATGTCAAATCTGATGTATATGATATTAATATGTTAATAGTACAAATATAGGGTGGAAAATGACTCTTATAGGAAGCAAAGGGACTCTAATATGGTGAAAAGTGACATACACGGTTGATCAGAGCCAAAATGTGGAACAAAATTGACTTGTATGAAAGTGGCACTAAGAGGTGGTAAAAGGATGTCAAATTGGATGTATATGATATTAACCTATTAATTTTTCAAATATATGGTGGAAAATGACACTTTTAGAATCCAAAGTGAGTCTAATATTGTGAAAAGTGACTTACATGGTTGATTAGAGCCAAATTTGGTCCAAAATTGACTCGTACGAAAGGGGTATCAAGAGGTGGTTAAAGGATGTCATTTTGCATGTTCATGATGTTAACTATTAATTGTATCAACAAATGGTGGAAAGTGACTCTTATAGGGTACAAAGTGACTCTAAAATGGTGAAAAGTGACTTACATGGTTGATTAGAGCCAAAATGTGGAACAATTTTTTGACTTGTATGAAACTGGCACTAAGAGGTGGTAAAAGGATGTCAAATCTGATGTATATGATGTTAACATGTTAATAGTACAAATACATGGTGGAAAATGACTTTTATAGGGTGCAAAGGGACTCTAATATGGTGAAAAGTGACATACACGGTTGATTAGAGCCAAAATGTGGAACAAAATTCACTTGTATGAGAGTGGCACTAAGAGGTGGTAAAAGGATGTCAAATTGGATGTATATGATATTAACGTATTAATTTTACAAATATATGGTGGAAAATGACACTTTTAGGGTCCAAAGTGACTCTAATATGGTGAAAAGTGACTTACATGGTTGATTAGAGCCAAATGTGGTCCAAAATTGACTCGTACGAAAAGGGTATCAAGAGGTGGTTAAAGGATGTCATTTTGCATGTTTATGATGTTAACTATTAATTGTATCAAAAAATGGTGGAAAGTGACTCTTATAGGGTACAAAGTGACTCTAAAATGGTGAAAAGTGACTTACATGGTTGATTAGAGCCAAAATGTGGAACAAAATCGACTTGTATGAAAATGGCACTAAGAGGTGGTAAAAGGATATCAAATTGGATGTATATGATGTTAACATGTTAATTGTACAAATATATGGTGGAAAATGACTCTTATAGGGTGCAAAGTGACTCTAATATGATGGGAAGTCACTTACATTATAGATGAGAGCAAAAATGTGGCCCAAATTTGACTCGTAAGAAAGGGGTACTAAGAGGTGGTTAAAGGATGTCATATTGCATGTTCATGATTTTAACTATTAATTGTATCAACATATTATGGCAAGTGACTCTTATAGGGTGCAAAGTGACTCTAATATGGTGAAAGTGACTTACATAGTTGATTAGATCCAAAAAGTGGAACAAAATTGACTTGTATGAAACTATCACTAAGATGTGGTAAAAGGATGTCAAATTGGATGTATATGATGTTAACATGTTAATTGTACAATTATATGGTGGAAAGTGACTCTTATAGGGTGCAAAGTGACTCTAATATGGTGGGAAGTCACTTACATGATTGATTAGAGACAAAATGTGGCCAAAAATTGACTCATAGGAAAGGGGTACCAAGAGGTGGTTAAAAGGTGTCAAATTGGATGTATATGATGTTAACATGTTAATTGTACAAATATATCGAGGAAAATGACTATCGTAGGATGCAAAGTGACTCTAATATGGTGAAAAGTGACTTGCATGGTTGATTAGAGCCAAAATATGGAACAATTTTTTGACTTGTACAAAAGTGGCACTAAGAGGTGGCAAAAGGATGTCAAATTGGTTGTATATGATGTTAACATGTTAATAGTACAAATATATGGTGGAAAATGACTCTTATAGGGTGCAAAGGGACTCTAATATGGTGAAAAATGACTTACACGGTTGATTAGAGCCAAAATGTGGAACAAAATTGACTAGTATGAAAGTGGCACTAAGATGTGGTAAAAGGATGTCAAATTGGATGTATATGATGTTAACATATTAATTTTACAAATATATGGTGGAAAATGACACTTATAAGGTCCAAAGTGACTCTAATATGGTGAAAAGTGACTTACATGGTTGATTAGAGGCAAAATGTGGTCCAAATTTGACTCGTACGAAACGGGTACCAACAGGTGGTTAAAGGATGTCATTTTGCATGTGCATGATGTTAACTATTAATTTTATCAACATATGGTGGATAGTGACTCTTATAGGGTACAAAATGACTCTAATATGGTGAAAAGTGACTTGCATGGTTGATTAGAGCCAAAATGTGGAACAATTTTTTGACTTGTATGAAATTGGCACTAAGAGGTGGTAAAAGGATGTCAAATATGATGTATATGATGTTAACATGTTAATAGTACAAATATAAGGTGGAAAATGACTCTTATAGGGTGCAAAGGGACTCTAATATGGTGAAAAGTGACATACACGGTTGATTAGAACCAAAATGTGGAACAAAATTGACTTGTATGAAAGTGGCACTAAGAGGTGGTAAAAGGATGTCAAATTGGATGTATATGATATTAACATATTAATTTTACAAATATATGGTGGAAAATGACACTTTTAGGGTCCAAAGTGACTCTAATATGGTGAAAAGTGACTTACATGGTTTATTAGACCCAAATGTGGTCCAAAATTGACTCGTACGAAAGGGGTATCAAGAGGTGGTTAAAGGATGTCATTTTGCATGTTCATGATGTTAACTATTAATTGTATCAAAAAATGGTGGAAAGTGACTCTTATAGGGTACAAAGTGACTCTAAAATGGTGAAAAGTGACTTACATGGTTGAATAGAGCCAAAATGTGGAACAAAATCGACTTGTATGAAAATGGCACTAAGAGGTGGTAAAAGGATATCAAATTGGATGTATATGATGTTAACATGTTAATTGTACAAATATATGGTGGAAAATGACTCTTATAGGGTGCAAAGTGACTCTAATATGATGGGAAGTCACTTACATTATAGATGAGAGCTAAAATGTGGCCCAAATTTGACTCGTAGGAAAGGGGTACTAAGAGGTGGTTAAAGGATGTCATATTGCATGTTCATGATTTTAACTATTAATTGTATCAACATATGGTGGAAAGTGACTCTTATAGGGTGCAAAGTGACTCTAATATGGTGAAAAGTGACTTACATGGTTGATTAGATCCAAAATGTGGAACAAAATTGACTTGTATGAAACTGTCACTAAGATGTGGTAAAAGGATGTCAAATTGGATGTATATGATGTTAACATGTTAATTGTACAAATATATGGTGGAAAGTGACTCTTATAGGGTGCAAAGTGACTCTAATATGGTGGGAAGTCACTTACTTGATTGATTAGAGCCAAAATGTGGCCCAAAATTGACTCATAGGAAAGGGGTACCAAGAGGTGGTTAAAAGATGTCAAATTGGATGTACATGATGTTAACATGTTAATTGTACAAAAATATGGAGGAAAATGACTATTGTAGGAAGCAAAGTGACTCTAATATGGTGAAAAGTTACTTGCATGGTTGATTAGAGCCAAAATGTGGAACAATAATATATGGTGGAAAATGACTCTTATAGGGTGCAAAGGGACTCTAATATGGTGAAAAATGACTTACACGGTTGATTAGAGCCAAAATGTGGAACAAAATTGACTAGTATGAAAGTGGCACTAAGAGGTGGTAAAAGGATGTCAAATTGGATGTATATGATGTTAACATATTAATTTTACAAATATATGGTGGAAAATGACACTTATAAGGTCCAAAGTGACCCTAATATGGTGAAAAGTGACTTACATGGTTGATTAGAGGCAAAATGTGGTCCAAAATTGACTCGTACGAAACGGTTACCAACAGGTGGTTAAAGGATGTCATTTCGCATGTGCATGATGTTAACTATTAATTTTATCAACATATGGTGGATAGTGACTCTTATAGGGTACAAAATGACTCTAATATGGTGAAAAGTGACTTGCATGGTTGATTAGAGCCAAAATGTGGAACAATTTTTTGACTTGTATGAAACTGGCACTAAGAGGTGGTAAAAGGATGTCAAATCTTATGTATATGATGTTAACATGTTAATAGTACAAATATATTGTGGAAAATGACTCTTATAGGGTGCAAAGGGACTCTATTATGGTGAAAAGTGACATACACGGTTGATTAGAGCCAAAATGTGGAACAAAATTCACTTGTATGAGAGTGGCACTAAGAGGTGGTAAAAGGATGTCAAATTGGATGTATATGATATTAACGTATTAATTTTACAAATATATGGTGGAAAATGATACTTTTAGGGTCCAAAGTGACTCTAATATGGTGAAAAGTGACTTACATGGTTGATTAGAGCGAAATGTGGTCCAAAATTGACTCGTACGAAAAGGGTATCAAGAGGTGGTTAAAGGATGTCATTTTGCATGTTTATTATGTTAACTATTAATTGTATCAAAAAATGGTGGAAAGTGACTCTTATAGGGTACAAAGTGACTCTAAAATGGTGAAAAGTGACTTACATGGTTGATTGGAGCCAAAATGTGGAACAAAATCGACTTGTATGAAAATGGCACTAAGAGGTGGTAAAAGGTTATCAAATTGGATGTATATGATGTTAACATGTTAATTATACAAATATATGGTGGAAAATGACTCTTATAGGGTGCAAAGTGACTCTAATATGATGGGAAGTCACTTACATTATAGATGAGAGTTAAAATGTGGCTCAAATTTGACTCGTAGGAAAGGGGTACTAAGAGGTGGTTAAAGGATGTCATATTGCATGTTCATGATTTTAACTATTAATTGTATCAACATATGGTGGCAAGTGACTCTTATAGGGTGCAAAGTGACTCTAATATGGTGAAAAGTGACTTACATGGTTGATTAGATCCAAAATGTGGAACAAAATTGACTTGTATGAAACTATCACTAAGATGTGGTAAAAGGATGTTAAATTGGATGTATATGATGTTAACATGTTAATTTTGCAAATATATGGTGGAAAATGACTCTTATAGGGTGCAAAGTGACTCTAATATGGTGGGAAGTCACTTACATGATTGATTAGAGCCAAAATGTGGCCCAAAATTGACTCATAGGAAAGGGGTACCAAGAGGTGGTTAAAAGATTTCAAATTGGATGTATATGATGTTAACATGTTAATTGTACAAATATATGGAGGAAAATGACTATTGTAGGAAGCAAAGTGACTCTAATATGGTGAAAAGTGACTGGCATGGTTGATTAGAGCCAAAATATGGAACAATTTTTTGACTTGTATAAAAGTGGCACTAAGAGGTGGTAAAAGGATGTCAAATTGGATGTATATGATGTTAACATGTTAATAGTACAAATATATGGTGGAAAATGACTCTTATAGGGTACAAAGGGACTCTAATATGGTGAAAAATGACTTACATGGTTGATTAGATCCAAAATGTGGAACAAAATTGACTTGTATGAAACTGTCACTAAGATGTGGTAAAAGGATGTCAAATTGGATGTATATGATGTTAACATGTTAATTTTGCAAATATATGGTGGAAAATGACTCTTATAGGGTGCAAAGTGACTCTAATATGGTGGGAAGTCACTTACATGATTGATTAGAGCCAAAATGTGGCCCAAAATTGACTCATAGGAAAGGGGTACCAAGAGGTGGTTAAAAGATGTCAAATTGGATGTATATAATGTTAACATGTTAATTGTGCAAATATATGGAGGAAAATGACTATTGTAGGAAGCAAAGTGACTCTAATATGGTGAAAAGTGACTGGCATGGTTGATTAGAGCCAAAATATGGAACAATTTTTTGACTTGTATGAAACTGGCACTAAGAGGTGGTAAAAGGATGTCAAATCTGATGTATATGATGTTAACATGTTAATAGTACAAATATATGGTGGAAAATGACTTTTATAGGGTGCAAAGGGACTCTAATATGGTGAAAAGTGACATACACGGTTGATTAGAGCCAAAATGTGGAACAAAATTCACTTGTATGAGAGTGGCACTAAGAGGTGGTAAAAGGATGTCAAATTGGATGTATATGATATTAACGTATTAATTTTACAAATATATGGTGGAAAATGACACTTTTAGGGTCCAAAGTGACTCTAATATGGTGAAAAGTGACTTACATGGTTGATTAGAGCCAAATGTGGTCCAAAATTGACTCGTACGAAAAGGGTATCAAGAGGTGGTTAAAGGATGTCATTTTGCATGTTTATGATGTTAACTATTAATTGTATCAAAAAATGGTGGAAAGTGACTCTTATAGGGTACAAAGTGACTCTAAAATGGTGAAAAGTGACTTACATGGTTGATTAGAGCCACAATGTGGAACAAAATCGACTTGTATGAAAATGGCACTAAGAGGTGGTAAAAGGATATCAAATTGGATGTATATGATGTTAACATGTTAATTGTACAAATATATGGTGGAAAATGACTCTTATAGGGTGCAAAGTGACTCTAATATGATGGGAAGTCACTTACATTATAGATGAGAGCAAAAATGTGGCCCAAATTTGACTCGTAAGAAAGGGGTACTAAGAGGTGGTTAAAGGATGTCATATTGCATGTTCATGATTTTAACTATTAATTGTATCAACATATTATGGCAAGTGACTCTTATAGGGTGCAAAGTGACTCTAATATGGTGAAAGTGACTTACATAGTTGATTAGATCCAAAAAGTGGAACAAAATTGACTTGTATGAAACTATCACTAAGATGTGGTAAAAGGATGTCAAATTGGATGTATATGATGTTAACATGTTAATTGTACAATTATATGGTGGAAAGTGACTCTTATAGGGTGCAAAGTGACTCTAATATGGTGGGAAGTCACTTACATGATTGATTAGAGCCAAAATGTGGCCCAAAATTGACTCATAGGAAAGGGGTACCAAGAGGTGGTTAAAAGATTTCAAATTGGATGTATATGATGTTAACATGTTAATTGTACAAATATATGGAGGAAAATGACTATTGTAGGAAGCAAAGTGACTCTAATATGGTGAAAAGTGACTGGCATGGTTGATTAGAGCCAAAATATGGAACAATTTTTTGACTTGTATAAAAGTGGCACTAAGAGGTGGTAAAAGGATGTCAAATTGGATGTATATGATGTTAACATGTTAATAGTACAAATATATGGTGGAAAATGACTCTTATAGGGTACAAAGGGACTCTAATATGGTGAAAAATGACTTACATGGTTGATTAGATCCAAAATGTGGAACAAAATTGACTTGTATGAAACTGTCACTAAGATGTGGTAAAAGGATGTCAAATTGGATGTATATGATGTTAACATGTTAATTTTGCAAATATATGGTGGAAAATGACTCTTATAGGGTGCAAAGTGACTCTAATATGGTGGGAAGTCACTTACATGATTGATTAGAGCCAAAATGTGGCCCAAAATTGACTCATAGGAAAGGGGTACCAAGAGGTGGTTAAAAGATGTCAAATTGGATGTATATAATGTTAACATGTTAATTGTGCAAATATATGGAGGAAAATGACTATTGTAGGAAGCAAAGTGACTCTAATATGGTGAAAAGTGACTGGCATGGTTGATTAGAGCCAAAATATGGAACAATTTTTTGACTTGTATAAAAGTGGCACTAAGAGGTGGTAAAAGGATGTCAAATTGGATGTATATGATGTTAACATGTTAATAGTACAAATATATGGTGGAAAATGACTCTTATAGGGTACAAAGGGACTCTAATATGGTGAAAAATGACTTACACGGTTGATTAGAGCCAAAATGTGGAACAAAATTGACTTGTATGAAAGTGGCACTAAGAGGTGGTAAAAGGATGTCAAATTGGATGTATATGATGTTAATATATTAATTTTACAAATATATGGTGGAAAATGACACTTATAAGGTCCAAAGTGACTCTAATATGGTAAAAAGTGACTTACATAGCTGATTAGAGGCAAAATGTGGTCCAAAATTGACTCAAAAGGAACGGGTACCAACAGGTGGTTAAAGGATGTCATTTTGCATGTGCATGATGTTAACTATTAATTTTATCAACATATGGTGGATAGTGACTCTTATAGGGTACAAAATGACTCTAATATGGTGAAAAGTGAATTACATGGTTGATTAGAGCCAAAATGTGGAACAAAATTGACTTGTATGAAAGTGGCACTAAGAGGTGGTAAAAGGATGTCAAATTGGATGTATATGATGTTAACATGTTAATTGTACAAATATATGGTGGAAAATGACTCTTATAGGCTCCAAAGTGACTCTAATATGGTGAAAAGTGACTTACATGGTTGATTAGAGCCAAAATGGGGAATAAAATTGAGTTATATGAAATTGTCACTAAGGTAAAAGAATGTCAAACTGGACGTATATGATGTTAACATGTTAATTGTACAAATATATGGTGGAAAGTGACTCTTATAGTGTGCAAAGTGACTCTAATATGGTGGGATGTCAGTTACATGATTGATTAGAGGCAAAATGTTGCCCAAAATTGACTCATAGGAAAGGGTACCAAGAGGTGGTTAAAGGATGTCAAATTGGATGTATATGATGTTAACGTGTTAATTGTACAAATATATGGAGGAAAATGACTATTGTAGCAAGCAAATTGACTCTAATATGGTGAAAAGTGACTTGCATGGTTGATTAGAGCCAAAATGTGGAACAATTTTTTGACTTGTATGAAAGTGGCACTAAGAGGTGGTAAAAGGATGTCAAATTAGATGTATATGATGTTAACATGTTAATAGTACAAATATATGGTGGAAAATGACTCCTATAGGGTGCAAAGGGACTCTAATATGGTGAATTGCGACTTACATGATGATTAGAGCTAAAATGTGGAACAAGATTGACTTGTATAATACAGTCACTAAGATGTGGTAAAAGAATGTCAAATTGGATGTATATGATGTTAACATGTTAATTGTAAAAATATATGGTGGAAAGTGACTCTGATAGGGTGCAAAGTGACTCTAATATTGTGGGAAGTCACTTACATGATTGATTAGAGCCAAAATGTGGCCCAAAATTGACTCATAGGAAAGGGGTACCAAGAGGTGGTTAAAGGATGTCAAATTGGATGTATATGATGTTAACATGTTAATTGTACAAATATTGGAGGAAAATGACTATTGTAGGAAGCAAAGTGACTCTAATATGGTGAAAAGTGACTTGCATGGTTGATTAGAGCCAAAATGTGGAACAATTTTTTGACTTGTATGAAAATGGCACTAAGAGGTGGTAAAAGGATGTCAAATTTGATGTATATGATGTTAACATGTTAATAGTACAAATATATGGTGGAAAATGACTCTTATAGGGTGCAAAGGGACTCTAATATGGTGAAAAGTGACTTACACGATTGATTAGAGCCAAAATATGGAACAAATTTGACTTGTATAAAAGTGGCACTAAGAGGTGGTAAAAGAATGTCAAATTGGATGTATATGATGTTAACATATTAATTTTACAAATATATGGTAGAAAATGACACTTATAGGGTCCAAAGTGACTCTAATATGGTGAAAAGTGACTTACATGGTTGATTAGAGCCAAAATGTGGTCCAAAATTGACTCGTACAAAAGGGGTACCAAGAGATGCTTAAAGGATGTCATTTTGCATGTTCATGATGTTAACTATTAATTGTATCAATATATGGTGGCAAGTGACTCTTATTGGGTACAAAGTGACTCTAATATGGTGAAAAGTGACTTACATGGTTGATTAGAGCCAAAATATGGAACAAAATTATCTTGTATGAAAGTGGCACAAAGAGGTGGTAAAAGGATGTCAAATTGGATGTATATGATGTTAACATGTTAATTGTACAAATATATGGTGGAAAATGACTCTTATAGGGTCCAAAGCGACTCTAATATGGTGAAAAGTGACTTACATGGTTGATTAGAGCCAAAATAGGGAATAAAATTGACTTGTATGAAATTGTCAATAAGATGTGGTAAAAGAATATCAAATTGGATGTATATGATGTTAACATGTTAATTGTACAAATATATGGTGGAAAGTGACTCTTATAGGGTGCAAAGTGACTCTAATATGGTGGGAAGTCACTTACATGATTGATTAGAGCCAAAATGTGGCCCAAAATTGACTCATAGGAAAGGGGTACCAAGAGGTGGTTAAAGGATGTCAAATTGGATGTATATGATGGTAACATGTTAATTGTACAAATATATGGAGGAAAATGACTATTGTAGGAAGCAAAGTAACTCTAATATGGTGGGAAGTCACTTACATGATTGATTAGAGCCAAAATGTGGCCCAAAATTGACTCATCGGAAAGGGGTACCAAGAGGTGGTTAAAGGATGTCAAATTGGATGTATATGATGTTAACATATTAATTTTACAAATATATGGTGAAAAATGACACTTATAGGGTCCAGAGTGACTCTAATATGGTGAAAAGTGACTTACATGGTTGATAAGAGCCAAAATGTGGTCCAAAATTGACTGGTACAAAAGGGGTACCAAGAGGTGGTTAAAGGATGTCATTTTGCATGTTCATGATTTTAACTATTAATTGTATCAACATATGGTGGAAAGTGACTCTTATAGGGTATAAAGTGACTCTAATATGGTGAAAAGTGACTTACATGGTTGATTAGAGCCAAAATCTGGAACAAAATTGACTTGTATGAAAGTGGCACTAAGAGGTGGTAAAAGGATGTCAAATTGGACGTATATGATGTTAACATGTTAATTGTACAAATATATGGTGGAAAATGACTCTTATAGGGTGCAAAGTGACTCTAATATGGTAAAAAGTGACTTACATGGTTGATTAGAGCCAAAATATGGAATAAATTGACTTGTATAAAACTGTCACTAAGATGTGGTAAAAGAATGTCAAATTGGATGTATATGATGTTAACATGTTAATTGTAAAAATATATGGTGGAAAGTGACTCTTATAGGGTGCAAAGTGACTCTAATATTGTGGAAAGTCACTTACATGATTGATTAGAGCCAAAATGTTGCCCAAAATTGACTCATAGGAAAGGGGTACCAAGAGATGGTTAAAGGATGTCAAATTGGATGTATATGATGTTAACATGTTAATTGTAGAAATATATGGAGGAAAATGACTATTGTAGGAAGCAAAGTGACTCTAATATGGTGAAAAGTGACTTGCATGGTTGATTAGAGCCAAAATGTGGAACAATTTTTTGACTTGTATGAAAATGGCACTAAGAGGTGGTAAAAGGATGTCAAATTTGATGTATATGATGTTAACATGTTAATAGTACAAATATATGGTGGAAAATGACTCTTATAGGGTGCAAAGGGACTCTAATATGGTGAAAAGTGACTTACACGATTGATTAGAGCCAAAATATGGAACAAAATTGACTTGTATGAGACTGTCACTAAGATGTGGTAAAAGGATGTCAAATTGGATGTATATGATGTTAACATGTTAATTGTACAAATATATGGTGGAAAGTGACTCTTATAGGGTGCAAAGTGACTCTAATATGGTGGGAAGTCACTTACTTGATTGATTAGAGCCAAAATGTGGCCCAAAATTGACTCATAGGAAAGGGGTACCAAGAGGTGGTTAAAAGATGTCAAATTGGATGTACATGATGTTAACATGTTAATTGTACAAAAATATGGAGGAAAATGACTATTGTAGGAAGCAAAGTGACTCTAATATGGTGAAAAGTTACTTGCATGGTTGATTAGAGCCAAAATGTGGAACAATAATATATGGTGGAAAATGACTCTTATAGGGTGCAAAGGGACTCTAATATGGTGAAAATGACTTACACGGTTGATTAGAGCCAAAATGTGGAACAAAATTGACTAGTATGAAAGTGGCACTAAGAGGTGGTAAAAGGATGTCAAATTGGATGTATATGATGTTAACATATTAATTTTACAAATATATGGTGGAAAATGACACTTATAAGGTCCAAAGTGACTCTAATATTGTGAAAAGTGACTTACATGGTTGATTAGAGGCAAAATGTGGTCCAAAATTGACTCGTACGAAACGGTTACCAACAGGTGGTTAAAGGATGTCATTTCGCATGTGCATGATGTTAACTATTAATTTTATCAACATATGGTGGATAGTGACTCTTATAGGGTACAAAATGACTCTAATATGGTGAAAAGTGACTTGCATGGTTGATTAGAGCCAAAATGTGGAACAATTTTTTGACTTGTATGAAACTGGCACTAAGAGGTGGTAAAAGGATGTCAAATCTTATGTATATGATGTTAACATGTTAATAGTACAAATATATTGTGGAAAATGACTCTTATAGGGTGCAAAGGGACTCTATTATGGTGAAAAGTGACATACACGGTTGATTAGAGCCAAAATGTGGAACAAAATTCACTTGTATGAGAGTGGCACTAAGAGGTGGTAAAAGGATGTCAAATTGGATGTATATGATATTAACGTATTAATTTTACAAATATATGGTGGAAAATGATACTTTTAGGGTCCAAAGTGACTCTAATATGGTGAAAAGTGACTTACATGGTTGATTAGAGCGAAATGTGGTCCAAAATTGACTCGTACGAAAAGGGTATCAAGAGGTGGTTAAAGGATATCATTTTGCATGTTTATGATGTTAACTATTAATTGTATCAAAAAATGGTGGAAAGTGACTCTTATAGGGTACAAAGTGACTCTAAAATGGTGAAAAGTGACTTACATGGTTGATTAGAGCCAAAATGTGGAACAAAATCGACTTGTATGAAAATGGCACTAAGAGGTGGTAAAAGGTTATCAAATTGGATGTATATGATGTTAACATGTTAATTATACAAATATATGGTGGAAAATGACTCTTATAGGGTGCAAAGTGACTCTAATATGATGGGAAGTCACTTACATTATAGATGAGAGCTAAAATGTGGCTCAAATTTGACTCGTAGGAAAGGGGTACTAAGAGGTGGTTAAAGGATGTCATATTGCATGTTCATGATTTTAACTATTAATTGTATCAACATATGGTGGCAAGTGACTCTTATAGGGTGCAAAGTGACTCTAATATGGTGAAAAGTGACTTACATGGTTGATTAGATCCAAAATGTGGAACAAAATTGACTTGTATGAAACTATCACTAAGATGTGGTAAAAGGATGTTAAATTGGATGTATATGATGTTAACATGTTAATTTTGCAAATATATGGTGGAAAATGACTCTTATAGGGTGCAAAGTGACTCTAATATGGTGGGAAGTCACTTACATGATTGATTAGAGCCAAAATATGGCCCAAAATTGACTCATAGGAAAGGGGTACCAAGAGGTGCTTAAAAGATTTCAAATTGGATGTATATGATGTTAACATGTTAATTGTACAAATATATGGTGGAAAATGACTCTTATAGGGTGCAAAGGGACTCTAATATGGTGAAAAGTGACTTACACGATTGATTAGAGCCAAAATATGGAACAAATTTGACTTGTATAAAAGTGGCACTAAGAGGTGGTAAAAGAATGTCAAATTGGATGTATATGATGTTAACATATTAATTTTACAAATATATGGTAGAAAATGACACTTATAGGGTCCAAAGTGACTCTAATATGGTGAAAAGTGACTTACATGGTTGATTAGAGCCAAAATGTGGTCCAAAATTGACTCGTACAAAAGGGGTACCAAGAGATGCTTAAAGGATGTCATTTTGCATGTTCATGATGTTAACTATTAATTGTATCAATATATGGTGGCAAGTGACTCTTATTGGGTACAAAGTGACTCTAATATGGTGAAAAGTGACTTACATGGTTGATTAGAGCCAAAATATGGAACAAAATTATCTTGTATGAAAGTGGCACAAAGAGGTGGTAAAAGGATGTCAAATTGGATGTATATGATGTTAACATGTTAATTGTACAAATATATGGTGGAAAATGACTCTTATAGGGTCCAAAGCGACTCTAATATGGTGAAAAGTGACTTACATGGTTGATTAGAGCCAAAATAGGGAATAAAATTGACTTGTATGAAATTGTCAATAAGATGTGGTAAAAGAATATCAAATTGGATGTATATGATGTTAACATGTTAATTGTACAAATATATGGTGGAAAGTGACTCTTATAGGGTGCAAAGTGACTCTAATATGGTGGAAAGTCACTTACATGATTGATTAGAGCCAAAATGTGGCCCAAAATTGACTCATAGGAAAGGGGTACCAAGAGGTGGTTAAAGGATGTCAAATTGGATGTATATGATGGTAACATGTTAATTGTACAAATATATGGAGGAAAATGACTATTGTAGGAAGCAAAGTAACTCTAATATGGTGGGAAGTCACTTACATGATTGATTAGAGCCAAAATGTGGCCCAAAATTGACTCATCGGAAAGGGGTACCAAGAGGTGGTTAAAGGATGTCAAATTGGATGTATATGATGTTAACATATTAATTTTACAAATATATGGTGAAAAATGACACTTATAGGGTCCAGAGTGACTCTAATATGGTGAAAAGTGACTTACATGGTTGATAAGAGCCAAAATGTGGTCCAAAATTGACTGGTACAAAAGGGGTACCAAGAGGTGGTTAAAGGATGTCATTTTGCATGTTCATGATTTTAACTATTAATTGTATCAACATATGGTGGAAAGTGACTCTTATAGGGTATAAAGTGACTCTAATATGGTGAAAAGTGACTTACATGGTTGATTAGAGCCAAAATCTGGAACAAAATTGACTTGTATGAAAGTGGCACTAAGAGGTGGTAAAAGGATGTCAAATTGGACGTATATGATATTAACATGTTAATTGTACAAATATATGGTGGAAAATGACTCTTATAGGGTGCAAAGTGACTCTAATATGGTAAAAAGTGACTTACATGGTTGATTAGAGCCAAAATATGGAATAAATTGACTTGCATAAAACTGTCACTAAGATGTGGTAAAAGAATGTCAAATTGGATGTATATGATGTTAACATGTTAATTGTAAAAATATATGGTGGAAAGTGACTCTTATAGGGTGCAAAGTGACTCTAATATTGTGGAAAGTCACTTACATGATTGATTAGAGCCAAAATGTTGCCCAAAATTGACTCATAGGAAAGGGGTACCAAGAGATGGTTAAAGGATGTCAAATTGGATGTATATGATGTTAACATGTTAATTGTAGAAATATATGGAGGAAAATGACTATTGTAGGAAGCAAAGTGACTCTAATATGGTGAAAAGTGACTTGCATGGTTGATTAGAGCCAAAATGTGGAACAATTTTTTGACTTGTATGAAAATGGCACTAAGAGGTGGTAAAAGGATGTCAAATTTGATGTATATGATGTTAACATGTTAATAGTACAAATATATGGTGGAAAATGACTCTTATAGGGTGCAAAGGGACTCTAATATGGTGAAAAGTGACTTACACGATTGATTAGAGCCAAAATATGGAACAAAATTGACTTGTATGAAAGTGGCACTAAGAGGTGGTAAAAGGATATCAAATTGGATGTATATGATGTTAATATATCAATTTTACAAATATATGGTGGAAAATGATACTTATAGGGTCCAAAGTGACTCTAATATGGTGAAAAGTGACTTACATGGTTGATTAGAGCCAAAATGTGGTCCAAAATTGACTCGTACAAAAGGGGTACCAAGAGATGCTTAAAGGATGTCATTTTGCATGTTCATGATGTTAACTATTAATTGTATCAATATATGGTGGCAAGTGACTCTTATTGGGTACAAAGTGACTCTAATATGGTGAAAAGTGACTTACATGGTTGATTAGAGCCAAAATATGGAACAAAATTATCTTGTATGAAAGTGGCACAAAGAGGTGGTAAAAGGATGTCAAATTGGATGTATATGATGTTAACATGTTAATTGTACAAATATATGGTGGAAAACGACTCTTATAGGGTCCAAAGCGACTCTAATATGGTGAAAAGTGACTTACATGGTTGATTAGAGCCAAAATAGGGAATAAAATTGACTTGTATGAAATTGTCACTAAGATGTGGTAAAAGAATGTCAAATTGGATGTATATGATTTTAACATGTTAATTGTACAAATATATGGTGGAAAGTGACTCTTATAGGGTGCAAAGTGACTCTAATATGGTGGGAAGTCACTTACATGATTGATTAGAGCCAAAATGTGGCCCAAAATTGACTCATAGGAAAGGGGTACCAATAGGTGGTTAAAGGATGTCAAATTGGATGTATATGATGGTAACATGTTAATTGTACAAATATATGGAGGAAAATGACTATTGTAGGAAGCAAAGTGACTCTAATATGGTGGGAAGTCACTTACATGATTGATTAGAGCCAAAATGTGGCCCAAAATTGACTCATAGGAAAGGGGTACCAAGAGGTGGTTAAAGGATGTCAAATTGGATGTATATTGATATTAACATGTTAATTGTACAAATATATGGAGGAAAATGACTATTGTAGGAAGCAAAGTGACTCTAATATGGTGGAAAGTGACTTGCATGGTTGATTAGAGCCAAAATGTGGAACAATTTTTTGACTTGTATGAAAGTGGCACTAAGAGCTGGTAAAAGTATGTCAAATCTGATGTATATGATGTTAACATGTTAATAGTACAAATATATGGTGGAAAATGATTCTTATAGGGTGCAAAGGGACTCTAATATGGTGAAAAGTGACATACACGGTTGATTAGAGCCAAAATGTGGAATAAAATTGACTTTTATGAAAGTGGTACTAAGAGGTGGTAAAAGGATGTCAAATTGGATGTATATGATATTAACATATTAATTTTACAAATATATGGTGGAAAATGACACTTTTAGGGTCCAAAGTGACTATAATATGGTGAAAAGTGACTTACATGGTTGATTAGAGCCAAATGTGGTCCAAAATTGACTCGTACGAAAGGGGTATCAAGAGGTGGTTAAAGGATGTCATTTTGCATGTTCATGATGTTAACTATTAATTGTATCAACAAATGGTGGAAAGTGACTCTTATAGGGTACAAAGTGACTCTAAAATGGTGAAAAGTGACTTACATGGTTGATTAGAGCCAAAATGTGGAACAAAATTGACTTGTATGAAAGTGGCACTAAGAGGTGGTAAAAGGATATCAAATTGGATGTATATGATGTTAACATGTTAATTGTACAAATATATGGTGGAAAATGACTCTTATAGGGTGCAAAGTGAATCTAATATGATGGGAAGTCACTTACATTATAGATGAGAGCTAAAATGTGGCCCAAATTTGACAAGTAGGAAAGGGGTACTAAGAGGTGGTTAAAGGATGTCATATTGCATGTTCATGATTTTAACTATTAATTGTATCAACATATGGTGGTAAGTGACTCTTATAGGGTGTAAAGTGACTCTAATATGGTGAAAAGTGACTTACATGATTGATTAGATCCAAAATGTTGAAAAAAAATTGACTTGTATGAAACTGTCACTAAGATGTGGTAAAAGGATGTCAAATTGGATGTATATGATGTTAACATGTTAATTGTAATAACCCCAATTTTGGAGAAATTTTGAAACCCTTATGAATAGTGTTTTTGCTGAACGAGAAAACTTTTCATGCCACGCTATGTAGGGGTTCTGTTATTGATCTTATGGGATATTATTAGTACTCTATGTGGTATATAAGTGTATGTAAAGATCGTCAGAATCCAATTCCGAACACTTTGATTTTTCCCGGAAATCCACAAGATACGGAGAGAATTGAGTATAAGGTAACAGGATAAAAAGGATTTAAATTAAAGGATTATAAGAGAGGATCATAGAAGGAATACAATATATTGAGAAAGGTTAAGGGAACCTAAGTAATAAGATCCCGTGTATGATCCCTCAAACGATAAACGAGAACGAAAGATAAGCGAACCGTAAAACAAATAAGTGACCAAGAGACAAGCTTGTACAAGAAGCCAGGGACTGTGACATCATCAAACCACAAGGTGTGGACAAGTGGGAGCATTATGACATGTGCAAGGTGACACAAGCATGACATGGGAAGGAAGGAGATGTGGTGACTTTTTAACCACACAAAACCAAGGGCAACTAGGTAATTCACTAAAGCAAACAACAAAAATCAACCAACCAAAAGCAAATCAAGCCAAAACACAAAAAAATCTCTCTTCTTCTTCTTCATGCTCTCGGGTGCTTTTCTTAAAAAATGAAAGTCCAAGCTCCTCCACTTACTATTTAGCAAGGTAATTATCTAAGCTTCCCCATTATTGAAATTAGTAATAAATTTTTTTATAAATGACCTAAGGCAACATATCCTTGCATGTTGCTATATGAAACGTATGTTTTTCAAATGTAACACCACTTTGTACCTAAGGTAACATAAAAAATGAAGTGTTTTAGTAGATCAAAACTAGCATACCTAATGTAACATTATTTAGCAACACCCATTTACGAGATGTTCCCGTAGGTCATTTATGGTGTAGTGCTCGTAAATGGTTCGCGACGTAATTCCTTTTGTATTTATTCCTTATATTTTGAATTATCATACTTGAATATAAATCCGTAGGGTTTTAATCTTGTAATTATATTGGGATTCCCGTAATCCTCGATGAGTCGTAAATATGGTCGTTTTTTAAAGTTTGTTTTCTTCAAAAACTAATAGCGTTTACATACACTCATTTGGTACGTATAACCGTAATATCAACTCCGAAACTCATTTTCTCATGTACTGCATAGTGTGGGCTCAAACGTTTTTCCCGCCCGTCAGGGTTACTGTTCATTAAACGTTTTACAAGGTCTCAAAAATTCGAGTTATTACAGTCTTCCCCTCTAACAAGGATTCCGTCCCGGAATCAATTAGAAAATAAGTGGGGATATCTATTCCTCATTGCGTCTTCAAGTTCCCAAGTTGATTCCTCAACATTTTGATTTCTCCATAAGATTCTAACCACCTTCACAGTCTTGTTTCTCAGCACTTGTTCTTTTTGGTCCATTATCCTTACCGGCTGCTCGATGTAGGTCAGGTCTGGTTGTAAATCTACCTGCTCTTATTATATTACATGTCGTGTATCTGCATGGTACTTCCTTAACATGGACACATGGAACACGTTGTGCACTTGTTGCAGACTAGGAGGCAAGGCGAGCTCGTAAGCTAGAGGTCCTATTCTCCTCAAAATTTCAAATGGTCCTATGAATCTGGGACTCAGCTTCCCTTTCTTTGCAAATCTCATCACTCCTTTCCACGGAGATACCTTTAATAGCACAGAATCTCCTACTTCATATTCCCTATCCTTCCTGGTCTGGTTGGCGTACTTCTTTTGTTTGTCCTGTGTTGCTACTAGTCTTTTCTCTGTTGGACTAACTCTAGCCCTAATATCTTGTGTTCTCCAACTTCATCCCAACATAGGGGAGAGCGACATCTCCTTCCGTAAAGAGCTTCATACGGAGGCATTCCTATGCTAGCGCGATAGCTATTGTTGTAAGCAAATTCGATCAAGGGTAAGTGGTCATCCCAATTTCCTTTGAGATCAATGGCACATACTCGTAGCATATCTTCTAGGGTCTAAATAGTCCTTTCGTTTGTCCATCAGTCTGGGGGTGTTAAGAGGTACTCATGTTTAGTCTGGTGCCTACACATTCCTGGAAGCTTCTCCAAAATCGAGAATTAAACCTTGGGTCTCTATCTGACACTATGGCTACAGGAACGTCGTGTCTCACTACAATTTCCTTCAAGTAAATATCCACCAACTTGTTTACGGTGTACCTTTCGTTGATTAGTAGGAAGTGTACGGACTGGGTAAATCTATCTATGATAACCCATATGGCATCGTGATTGGTCTTTGTCCTTGGTAAGCCTGTCACAAAATCCATGGCTATATGCTCCCATTTCCATTCCGAAATTTCCAGGGGCCGTAATAGTAAACTAGGTCACTGATGTTCCGCCTTTACTCTCTGGCATGTCAAGCACTTGCTGACCCACTTTGCTACTTCTCTCTTCATGTTAGGCCGCCAATATTATTCCTTGAGGTCACGATACATTTTTGTACTTCCTGGGTGGATTGAATATCTGGACCTGTGCCCTTCGTGCAGCAACTCATCCTTTAACTCTTGCACATTTGGAATCCAAATTCGGGATGCATACCTCATGATGCCTTTCTCGTCCTTCTCGCATCTCACTTCTTCACCGGTCAATGTTCCTCTTTCTTCGCTCATCTTCTTTTCCTGACATACTCGTATCTCTTCAGTCAGCTCCGACACTAGCTTAATCTCAAATAATCCTTCCGTTCCTTCACCGGTCATTCTCACATCAATTTCCATCTTCTCGAATTCTTTAAGTAGCTGCTCCGACGTCATTATCATCTTGAGTCTTTCCTACCTACTAAGGGCGTCAGCCACCACATTGGCTTTACCCGGGTGATACAAAATTTCATAGTCGAAGTCCTTTATCAACTCTAACCATCTCCTTTGTCTCATGTTCAGTTCTTTCTGAGTGAAAATATATTTGAGGCTTTTATGGTCGGTGTAGATCTTGCATTTCTCACCGTATAGGTAGTGTCTCCACATTTTCAGAGCAAACACTATGGCTGCTAGTTCTAGATCATGAGTCGGGTATCTGCTCTCATAATCCTTCAATTGCCGAGAGGCATACGCTATAACTTTGTCGTGCTGCATCAGTACACGTCCTAATCCTTTAAGCGATGCGTCACTGTATATCACAAATTCTCCCTTTCCATCAGGAAGAGCGAGCACTGGTGCTCACACCAGCCTCCTTTTCAGCTCTTGAAAACTCTCCTCACATTTCTCTGTCCATACAAACTTTTTTGTCTTCCGGGTAAGTCTAGTCAGTGGACCGGCTATCTTAGCAAAGTCTTGCATGAATCTTCGGTAATATCCTGCTAAACCCACAAAACTCCTAACCTCTATTGAGGTAGTTAGTCTTTCCCAATTGGATACCGCCTCTATTTTGGCAAGGTCAACTAAAACTCCTTTCCTACTCACCATGTCCTAAAAACTGAACTTCTCTCAACCAAAACTCGCACTTTGAGAACTGGGCATATAATTTCTCATTCCTCAAGATTTCTAAGACTATCCTCAAAGGTTCTACATGTTCTTGCCCTGTCCTTAAGTAGATCAGAATATCATCTATAAAAACTATCACACATATATCCAGGTACTTTTTGAACACTCTGTTCATCAAATCCATAAAGGCTGCGGGTGCATTGGTTAACCCAAAGGACATGACTAAGAACTCATAATGCCCATACCTAGTGCGAAAAGCAGTCTTCGATATATCTTCTGGTTTGATTTTCAACTGGTGATATCTTGTTCTCAAATCTATTTTGAAAAAATGTACAGCTCTCTTGAGTTGGTCGAATAGGTCATCAATCCTGGGGAGAGGGTACCTATTCTTAATAGTCAGCTTGTTCAGCTCTCGATAGTCTATGCATAATCTCATACTGTCATCCTTTTTCTTTACGAACAGTACTGGTGCTCCCCATGGTGACACACTGGGTCTTATCATTCCATTATCTAATAACTCTTGCAGTTGAGAAGCTAGTTCCTTCATCTTAACTGGGGCTAGCCTATATGGGGTCTTGGATATTGGTGCCATTCCTGGTGCTAATTCTATAGTGAATTCTATTTTCCTGTCAGGTGGCAACCCTGGTAAGTTCTCTGGGAATACATCCTCGAATTTGTTTAGTACGGGTATGTCCTTTATATTAGGGACCTTCTTCTTGGTATCTATCACATAAGCTAAATAGGCCTCGTTTCCATTCCTTAACAATCATTTTGCTTGCAGCATGGTCAGAAATTTCTGTTTCTGTTGTTGACCTTTAAATACTACTTCTTTTTCATTCTGCACTCTTATCTTTACTCTCTTCCGTTCACAATCTATTTGCGCTCCGTTACTGGATAACCAATCCATTCCTAAGATTACATCAAATTCTCCTAACGCAAATGGGATTAGGTCAACCTCAAAGACCTTCCCTTCTAATTTCAACTTGCACTTAGGGTGTACTTGATTTACAGGAATTATTTCTTTGTTTGCTCTTTCCACTTGTAATATTTCACGTAAGGGTATGGTGTTAAGTTTTAACTTTTTAGCAAAATATTGAGATATAAATGACTTGGTTGCTCCGGAATCAAATAGGGCATTTGCATGCTCGGAATTTAACAAAAGGGTACCTGCTATCACGTCAGTGTTTCAACTAGGGGTTGGTTGGATGCAGCTTTGCTCATACCTGAGACCGGGGCTTCATTATCGGGCAATCCTTCCTCATATGTCCTACTTTCCCATATTGGAAACATGTCTTGCTATATTGGGGACAGTTGTTGGCAAGGTGTCCGGGTTGGTCGCACCTGTAACATTTCAGAGGGGCTCTTGCCTGGGTGCACATCCCAAGGTATCTTTTTCCGCATGTCTGACATTCTGGTATTGGGGCACGTGGTTGGCTATGAAATGTTGCTCTAGATTGTCCACCGCCCTGGCCAACACTCTCGCTTGGGGCCTTTCTGAATTCGGGGCCTCACCTGACAAACCTACTTGGAAGGCTCCTGTTCCCGGTTCCTATTCCTTGGCTTCCTATCTTCCTCTTCCTATTTTCCTTTTCCTTCACACTCTGCTCACTACCAGCTTCAACAATCGAGGCTTTCTGTACTAAGGTGGCATAGTCTGTCAGCTCTAACACCGCCACTCGGTTTTGGATCCATTGTTTCAGACCAAGCTGAAACCTTC
Organism: Apium graveolens; assembly: GCF_009905375.1. Classification (NCBI taxonomy): domain Eukaryota; kingdom Viridiplantae; phylum Streptophyta; class Magnoliopsida; order Apiales; family Apiaceae; genus Apium; species Apium graveolens. The sequence goes on along the minus strand of NC_133653.1, from coordinate 243,231,049 downwards.
GTGCTTTCTTTTCTTCGGTATTCATGAACTCAGGCACAAATCTCGACAACTCAGTAAACTTGGCCTCATATTCCGCCACAGTCATCTTATCCGGTTTCAACTCCAGAAACTTAATCTCCATCTGGGTTTCCATAAACCTAGGGAAGTACTTGTCTAAGAACAGTCGGGTAAATCTATCCCATGGGATCACAGCATCAGTCTCTAGGTTTTGTTTGGACTCTCACCAGTAGTTAGCTTCTCCTTTCAGCATGTAAGAAGCGAAAATAGTCTTGTGTCTTTCCTCAACACCTAGTATCTCAAAGGACTTTTCTATCTCTTTGAGCCAGGCCCGTGCTTCAACAGGGTCGGCAGATCCTAGAAACTCAGGGGGTTTGTGAGATTTGAATACCCTAAAGGCAGTGGCTGCAGTCTGTTGGGCAGCATGTGGCTGTGGTGGAATAGGCTGTTGGTTCAGATTTACTCTTAGCAGTTCCATAAATTCATTCATGAGGTTCCCTCCCTGATGGGTATCCTCAGCCTCTTCTTCTACATATTCTTCCTCATCATATTCATTATAGTCTAGGTCCTCTTCACTTTCTTCATTTACTACAGGGTCAGGTTCATTCCGTTGTTGGTTAACTGATTCTGCGGGCTGTGCCCTGGTTCCTCTTCTACAGGGTGGCATTGTTCTGATAATGAAGATTTGTCAACATAGTTGTAATTATAACAGTTGGATTAATTTATTCATGTGTAAGCATGTCATTTATTATCTAGCATGTTTTTATAAAGTGTAATAATATGGACATCAATTTCTTGATAACTGCTTCAATATATATTTCATAAGGTCACCCACTTATATCTTGGGGAACAAAACAACTAGCTGAGTTTATACATGCCTAATTATAATACATCACTACTTGTCCTGAATACTGAAATGCAAATACATAAGCCGTGTACCCTGAAGGGCTAGGAACGCTATCTACTACTAGTCGTCCTATCAAAATTGGTGATAAGTCACCCAGCCTTCTTCAAGGTCGATATCTAGTCACTAGTCCCTCAGTCACTATCACTGTGCATGAGGTCACGCACCCTCCTCATCGCTCCTTCCAACATCAGCTCTGCATCAACTACCGGGATGTATCCTCCAATCGCTGTCATCCTCATCTGAACCCTGGTACGGAGCTCGATCCCATCAATCTCTCTATGGGCTATGGCTGGGGAAGTAGCTCTAATATCCCCTGGGTATCCTAGTCTGATGGCTCTCTCAGCTATCAATGCCTAACGTAACTTCGCAATGCGAGTGTATGCCGAAATAATCTTAGCGTTAAGCTGAGCCACCATCCAGTCGTGTACAGCTACATGTATGGTCGTCGGGGGTGGTAGAGGTGAGTCTGGGTTGTTAGAGGATATATTGTAAGCCTCATAGACCTGTGCATATATCCCATCCTCGTCATCATCATCAGTATAGGGTATAGGGCTCTAAATCCCTGGGGGTGGGGTAGGAGAGCGAGTAGTCGGGTGAGGGTACATCTCTACATCCCTCCAGCCTACGCCATCTCCCTGGGTCATCTCAACGTCATTAGCTATGGGGACATGAAGGTCAGTCTCCTCCTCTGGGACATCCTCAATAGGGTCATCATCTGAATCATCAATGGGTGGGTTCTCTGGCTCGAGAGTAGGGTCACGCTCAGGAACTATAACATCCTCAACAGGGTCATCCTCCCTCATAGGCTCCACTGGTACCTGATAGAATAGGCAAGGTGTTACTAACTTAGAGTCGAAATTCCCTTGAGGGTAAAACTGTCAAGACTACCCGTGTAACCCGACGACGAACTCGACTTGAGTTCTAATTGATTATTTTATTATTCCTATGTCTACGTATTATATATCCTATCGTTTCCAAGATTTGATAACCTAAGGCTCTAATACCATTTTTGTGGCGCCCAAAAATCCGGGGTCAGGAATCTCGGAGGCCACGCCATCTAAACTACTACAACCACACAACTCACACTATAATATATAAATACTCACGCTTTACGACCCCACACTTATCACATACACACACACTTACAGGTTATTGTCTTGGAAATGAACCGTTCATAACTAGAGTAATTCAACCATCAAATGATAATTATTACAACCCAAAAGTGATTAAGTCTTACCGGGGAGTAAACTTTAAGTAAGGCTAGTCCATCAGAAAATATACGTTTCTTGTTTATTACCATACATAAGTCATACTTATAAATAAGCCAAACTAAAAACAACTGAAAACTAATCCAGCTTATTCGGACTACCTGTGGTACAACACCAAACAATCTACGGAACAACTGGCCATTTCCTACCTGTTTTCTGGCTGTGGTTTTCATGGTAGGCATCTTGATTCACTGTTATGTTGTGTCAATTTAAGAAAACAAATGTGAGCTATAATGCCCATCATAATAATGTACAGTATGCAAATGACTGTATGATAACTTACATAAAACATCATATATGATAGTTATGTTTTATTCGAAATTAGTTTTCCTTGGTGATACACACCTTCTTATGAAAACAATTCTTTAGTGGATTTTATTATCCTGCGAATACCTTAAAAGTAAACCCAGCACCTAGGCTTGGGTTACGATATTGCATCACAATTCCAATCGGAAGAATTAGGACATTCATCGGAGCCACCGCACACGATGATCAGTCGTATTACGATAAAAGTAATCTTTTCTACTAGTAGAAGGACGACACCTTCGTATCCCGGTTATCAACCTTGCCGCATACGGGCTATGTGTCCTCATTTCGGGTATACACACACTTTGCAGGTCTGTAGGTACATATTGTACCGTCTTCTACGGTAATAGTAGTATATCCAATACACGAAGTACTTTGATCCTACCCCTCCCTTGTCCTTTAGGAGATCCTATCATATCTCGAGAACTCGAACCACATCGAAGTTCCCCCAAGAGTTTTTCTTGTTGATAGGCATAACTTTACTTTATATATATATGTACTTCCAAAGGTTTTCGGAGGAAGTACTAAGGATGTGAGTTGACCGTTGTCAACAGATAATTAAATAAGGGGGAAAATTTTCTCCTTGAAACTATATTCAAAATATTAAATAAGTCGGGATAATATTCTCCGACGATATGAAATTCTTCGAATGATTTTCAAAATCAGAAAGTAATAATCCAATTCTATGATTTTTAAATCATAAATAAACCCTTTAATAAATAATAATTAATTAAATGATAATCGATAAATAATTAAATCTCGAATGAGTTTACTCTTCTAAATGAATATTTAAAATAATATTTCTCAACTAGTTTATGTTTGTGAAATTAATAATCTTTAATGTTTAATCAGGTTTGAAATAAATAATCGTTGGAGTATACTTCTCCCATAATAAAGGAATAGGTATATAATATTTATTATTCGAACGATAAAATATAGTTGAGGGAATATGATAGTTGGGAAGTCATTTTAATAAAAGTTCGAGGTATTTTAATGTTTCGTAAGTGGACGTTGAGTCCCTTTAAAACGTACTATTATGGACTTGTAATCGTCCTATAATATTACCGGAATGATTCCCGGGTTTTTATTTTGAAATCCCGACCGACTCTCGGTCTTATTATAATACGTTACGCTTATAGTGGAATTAAACATTTCACGATATATACTTATCGTATAACATTGCTATTTCATGCAAAATTCAATAACTACGTATCATGGCAAACATGTTACTTATGAAATGATAATAAAACAATCCTTTCACAATACAACAGTAAATGGAGTTGGGTTCATAAACTTGCCTAGGTATCTCGAGGTGGAGGATGCTCTAGGTTCCGCTGGGAAATCTATTAATCATAAACACAATTCGTTAGGTCCCGTTCTAATTTACGGTGACTCGCATACATGCGCTACTTGTTATGTACCCTCTCAACTTGTACTACCCTTATTATTCCTTTAATTCCTTATTCACATCATGGTCGCTTCATTTCTCTAAGTATCTTAGGTTCATTTTCATTATCGCCTTCGGCTCCCCTTATGGATTCTACGGTTTCTACTCGCGCGGTCTCGGCTCCGATATTTTTTTAAAATTGAAAAATATTTTCACTAGAAACTTTTATGGAAGTTAGGAAACTCAATATGTTGCTCTCTGTAAAAAATTCATGATTTATGAATACTTTTAAGTCGATCCTTTATATTTTCAAAGTTTGTAATTCGTAGCAGTTTTTGTCGCATAAATCACTTTTAGTAAAACAGCCATAACTTTTGATCCGTAAATCGGAATCAAGTGATTCAAGCGCTTAAACGATCCTTATAAAATTTTATATCATAATCAAGGGTTATTTTTCAAGAAACTACATTTTCGGGCTTTCTGAAGAAACTTAAAGTTGCAATTTGTTCATTTTAACGGAATTACGTTTACGATCGGGGCTTCGTTTATGCCCTAACTCTTAACACAACCACCAACAATCATCACCTCATCATCAACATGCAAAATCCTCTCAAGAAAATCATGTTCTTGAGGCAAGAACAATCAACCTCACATCTACTTAACTAAACATCAAGATTTCAACAATACCACTTCTAAAACTAGGTTTACATCTCTACATACTAAATAGATTTCGAAAATGAATCTTAAATAAAGTTGGGCCAAAGATTTTTACCTTTATTGAAATCTTGAGATGTGTTCTTGAGGATGGTGGAGTCTCGGAAGTGCTTGGTATGATGTTTGGGACCTAAAACCACCATTGAAATCAAGAAACCAAAGAAGAGTTACTATTCATACTATTCACTAGTAACTTTCTTGATTTTATTTCAACCATCAAACCTTGATAAAAAGAGATGAAAGAATTTTATTACCTTATTTTGTTTGTTAGGAAGCTTGAGAATTAATGGGATGATTTTACCATGGCTAGAACTTGAGATTTTTAATTGGATTTCCTTCTTTTTCTTGAAATTGCCGAATGGAAATAATGAAGAGGCGGAGAGAGTTTTATGCTTGGTTCCTTGGTTGCTTCTAGGAAATGAGATTGGTGATATCTTATATTGATTTGATATTCTCCTAGTTTGAATCCTAGGTTTATTCCTTATTGCAAATCTCGGGGACAAATCCAAGTAGCTTGCTAGCTTACAAGCTAAACTACATGTGCTAGCTTCCTTAGCACACTATTTGGCTAGCTTGCTTGCTCATCCTAAGTTTAGCTCACTATTTCATAAACTAACCATGGTTACTTTCTTACCATGGTTAGTTAGTGCGTTACGTTTATTTAAACGTTTAAGCGTTCGCTCGGTCGCTTAAGTGTTTTCGTAATACTTACTCGTAAATGGTTCACGACGTAATTCCTTTCGTATTTATTCCTTATATTTTAAATTATCATACTTGAATATAAATCCGTAGGGTTTTAATCTTGTAATTATATTGGGATTCCCGTAATCCTTGATGAGTCGTAAATATGGTCGTTTTTCAAAGTTCGTTTTCTTCGAAAACTAGTAGCGTTTACATATACTCATTTGGTACGTATAACCGTAATATCAACTCCGAAACTCATTTTCTCATGTACTACATAGTGTGGGCTCAAAAGTTTTTCCCGCCCGTTAGGGTTACTATTCATTAAACATTTTACAAGGTCTCAAAAATTCGAGTTATTACATGCAGCCTTTATGGATTTGATGAACAGAGTGTTCAGGAAATACCTAGACATATGTGTGATAGTTTTCATAGATGATATTCTAATCTACTCAAAGACTGGGCAAGAACACGCAGAACATTTGAGGATAGTCTTAAAAATCTTGAGGAATGAGAAGTTATATGCCAAGTTCTCAAAATGTGAGTTTTGGTTAAAGGAAGTTAAGTTCTTAGGGCATGTGGCGCCTAGCGAAAGAGTTCTAGTCGACCCCGTCAAGGTAGAGGCTGTATCCAATTGGGAAATACCGACTACCCCAACCGAGGTTACGAGTTTTGTGGGCTTAGCAAGATACTATCGAAGATTCACGCAAGACTTTACAAGATAGCCGACCCATTGACTAGGCTTACCCGAAAAATGGAAAAGTTTGTGTGGATATAGAAATGTGAGGAAAGCTTTCAAGAGCTGAAAAGGAGACCAGTGTCAGCGCCAGTGCTCGCTCTTCCCGATGGAAAGGGAGAGTTTGTGATATAAAACGATGCCTTGCACAAGGGACTAGGATGTGTGCTTATGTAGCACGGAAAGGTTATTGCGTATGCCTCTCGGCAGTTGAAAGAATATAAGATCAGGTACCCTACCCATGATTTAGAATTAGCAGCCATAGTGTTTGCGATGAAAATTTGGAGGCACTACTTATATGCTGAAAAATGCGAGATTTACACAGACCATAAGAGCCTCAATTCGCTATAGAATTAGCACCGGAGATGACACCAGTATCTAAGGCCCCCTATAGACTGGCCCTAGTAGAGATGAAGGTACTAGCTTCTCAACTGCAAGAATTATTAGATTACCACCTCTTAGTGATAGTTTCATACAAGTCAATTTTGTTCCACTTTTTTGCTCTAATCAACCATATAAGTCACTTTTTACCATATTAGAGTCACTTTGCACACTATAATAGTACCTTGACAACATATGTTGATACAATTAATAGTTAACATCATGAACATGCAAAATGACATCCTTTAACCACCTCTTGGTATCCCTTTCGTACGAGTCAATTTTGGACCACATTTTGGCTCTAATCAATCATGTAAGTGAATTCACATCATATTAGAGTCACTTTGCATCCTATAAGAGACATATTCCACTATATATTTGTACAATTGACATGTTAACATCATATACATCCAATTTGACATCCTTTTACCAACTCTTAGTGCCACTTCCATACAAGTCAATTTTGTTCCACATTTTGGCTCTAATCAACCATGTAAGTCACTCTTCGCCATATTATAGTCACTTTGGACCCGATAAGAGTCATTTTCCAACATATATTTGTATAATTAATATGTTAACATCATATACATCCAATTTGACATCCTTTAACCACCTCTTGGTATCGCTTTCCTATGAGTCAATTTAGGGCCACATTTTGGCTCTAATCAATAATGTAAGTGACATCCCACCATATTAGAGTCACTTTGCATCTTATAAGAGTCACTTTCCATTATATATTAGTACAATTAACATGTTAACATCATATATATCCAATTTGACATCCTTTTACCACCTCTTAGTGACAGTTTCATACAAGTCAATTTTGTTCCACATTTTGGCTTTAATCAACCAAGTCACTTTTCTCCATATTCGAGTCACTTTGCACCCTATAAGAGTCACTTCCCACCATATGTTGATACAAATAATAGTTAACATCATGAACATGAAAATTGACATCCTTTAACCACCTCTTGGGACCTCTTTCGTACGACTCAATATTGGACCAAATTTTGGCTCTAATCAATCATGTAAGTGACTTCACATCATATTAGAGTCACTTCGCATCCTATAAGAGACATTTTCCTCTATATATTTGTAAAATTAACATGTTAACATCATATACATCCAATTTGACATCCTTTTATCAACTCTTAGTGCCACTTTCATACAAGTCAATTTTGGTCCACATTTTGGCTCTAATCAACCATGTAAGTCACTTTTCACCATATTAGAGTCACTTTGGACCCTATAAGAGTCATTTTCCACCATATATTTGTAAAATTAATCTGTTAACATCATATACATCATATTTGACATCCTTTTACCACCTCTTAGTGTCACTTCCATACAAATCAATTATGTTCCACATTTTGGCTCTAATCAACCATGTAAGTCACTTTTCACTATGTTAGAGTCACTTTGCACCCTATATTTGTACAATTAACATGTAAACATCATATACATCAAATTTGACATTCTTTTATCACCATTTAGTGCCCCTTTCATACAAGTCAATTATGTTCCACATTTTGGCTCTAATCAACCATGTAAGTCACTTTTCACTATGTTAGAGTCACTTTGCACCTAATATTTGTACAATAAACATGTTAACATCATATACATCAAATTTGACATCCTTTTACCACCTCTTAGTGCAACTTTCATACAAGTCAATTTTGTTCCACATTTTGGCTCTAATCAACCATGTAAGTCACTTTTCACAATATTAGAGTCTCTTTACACCCTATAAGAGTCACTTTCCACCATATATTTGTACTATTGACATTTTAACATCATATACATCCAATTTGACATCCTTTTACCACCTCTTAGTGCCACTTTCATACAAGTTAAAAAATTGTTCACATTTTGGCCCAAATCAACCATGCAAGTGATTTTTCTCCTTATTAGAGTTACTTTGCACCCTATAAGAGTCACTTGCCACCATATATTGATACAATTAATAGTTAACATCATGAACATGCAATATCACATCCTTTAACTACGTCTTGGTACCCCTTTCCTACGAGTCAAATTTAGGCCACATTTTAGCTCTCATATATCATGTAAGTGACTTCCCATCATATTAGAGCTACTTTGCACCCTATAAGAGTCATTTTCCACCATATATTTGAACAATTAATATATTAACATCATATACATCCAATTTGACATCCATGCAATTCACTTTTCACCATATTAGAGTCTCTTTACTTCCTATAGTAGTTATTTTCCACAATATATTTGTACAATTAATATGTTAACATCATATACATCCAATTTGACATCCTTTAACCACCTCTTGGTATCCCTTTCCTATGAGTCAATTTTGGGCCATATTTTGGCTCTAATCAATCATGTATGTGAATTCCCACCATATTAGAGTCACTGTGCACCCTATAAGCGTCACTTTCCACCATATATTTGTACAATTAACATGTTAACATCATATACATCCATTTTGACATCCTTTTACCACCTCTTAGTGACAGTTTCATACAAGTCAATTTTGTTGCACATTTTGGCTTTAATCAACCAAGTAAGTCACTTTTCACCATATTAGAGTCACTTTGGACCCTATAAGAGTCACTTGCCACCATATGTTGATACAAATAATAGTTAACATCATGAACATGCCAAATGACATCTTTTAACCACCTCTTAGTACCCCTTTCGTACGAGTCAATTTTGGACCATATTTTGGCTCTAATAAATCATGTAAGTGACTTCACATCATATTAGAGTCACTTTACATCCTATAAAAGACATTTTCCACTATATATTTTTACAATTAACATGTTAACATCATATACATCCAATTTGACATCCTTTAGCTAACTCTTAGTGCCCCTTTTATACAAGTCAATTTTGTTCCACATTTTGGCTCTAATCAACCATGTAAGCCACTTTTCACCATATTAGAGTCACTTTGGACCCTATAAGAGTCATTTTCCACCATATATTTGTACAATTAATATGTTAACATCATATACATCCAATTTAACATCCATGCAAGTCACTTTTCACCATCTTAGAGTCACTTTACTTCCTATAATAGTTATTTTCCACCTTATATTTGTACAATTAATATGTTAACATCATATACATCCAATTTGACATCCTTTAACCACCTCTTGATATCCCTTTCCTATGAGTCAATTTTTGGCCACATTTTGGCTCTAATCAATCATTTAAGTGACTTCCCACCATATTAGAGTCACTTTGCACCCTATAAGAGTCACTTTCCACCATATATTTGTACAATTAACATGGTAACATCATTTACATCCAATTTGACATCCTTTTACCACCTCTTAGTGACAGTTTCATACAAGTCAATTTTGTTCCACATTTTGGCTTTAATCAACCAAGTAAGTCTCGTTTCACCATATTAGAGTCACTACGAACCCTATAAGAGTCAATTGCCACCATAGGTTGATACAAATAATAGTTAGCATTATGAACATGCAAAATGACATTCTTTAACCACCTCTTGGTACCCCTTTCGTACGAGTCAATTTTGGACCACATTTTGGCTCTCTAATCAATCATGTAAGTGACTTCACATCATATTAGAGTCACTTTACATCATATAAGAGACATTTTCCACTATATATTTGTACAATTAACATGTTAACATCATATATATCCAATTTGACATCCTTTTACCAACTCTTAGTGCCAGTTTCATACAAGTCAATTTTGTTCCATATTTTGGCTCTAATCAACCATGTAAGTCACTTTTTACCATATTAGAGTCACTTTGGACCCTATAAGAGTCACTTTGCACCCTATATTTGTACAATTAACATGTAAACATCATATACATCAAATTTGACATCCTTTTATCGCCTTTTAGTGCCACTTTCATACAAGTCAATTATGTTCCACATTTTGGCTCTAATCAACCGTGTAAGTCACTTTTCACTATGTTAGAGTCACTTTGCACCCTATATTTGTACAATAAACTTTTTAACATCATATACATCAAATTTGACATCCTTTTATCACCTCTTAGTGCCACTTTTAGAGTCACTTTACATCCTATAAGAGACATTTTCCACTATATATTTGTACAATTAACATGTTAACATCATATACATCGAATTTGACATCCTTTTACCAACTCTTAGTGCCACTTTCATACAAGTCAATTTTGTTCCACATTTTGGCTCTAATCAACCTTGTAAGTCACTTTTCACAATATTAGAGTCCCTTTGCACCCTATAAGAGTCACTTTCCACCATATATTTGTACTATTGACATTTTAACATCATATACATCCAATTTGACATCCTTTTACCACCTCTTAGTGCCACTTTCATACAAGTCAAAACATTGTTCCACATTTTGGTCGTAATCAACCATGAAAGTGATTGTCCTCCTTATTAGAGTCACTTTGCACCCTATAAGAGTCACTTGCTGTAATAACCCCAATTTTTGGGAAATTTGTGAAACCCTTATGAATAGTGTTTTTGCTGAATGAGAAAACTTTTCATTCCACACTATGTAGGGGTTCTGATATGGATATTCTGAGATTTTATTAATACTTTATATGGGATATAAGTGTATGTAAAGATCGTCAGATTCCAAATCCGAACACTTTGATTTTTCCCGGAAATCCACTAGATACGGAAAGAATTGAGAAAAAAGGTAACAGGATAAAAAGGATTTAAATTAAAGGATTATAGGAGAGGATCATAAAAGGAATATAATATATTGAGAAAGGTTAAGGGAACCTAAGTAATAAGATCCCGGGTATGATCCCTCAAACGATAAACGAGAACGAAAGATAAGCGAACCGTAAAACAAATAAGTGACCAAGAGACAAGCTTGTACAAGAAGCCAAGGATTGTGACATCATCAAACCACAAGGTGTGGACAAGTGGAAGCATTATGACATGTGCAAGGTGACATAGGCATGACAAAAAAGGAAGGAATTGTTGGATGATTGTAAACCACACAAAGTTCAAGGTTAGAAGGGTAATTAACCAAAAACAAAACCAAAACAACCTAGCTAGCCAAAACAAATCAAAGCAAACACAAAATTTTTCATTCTTCAACATTGCTCTCGGCTTTTCATCTTTTTCAAAGGAAGAAAAATCAAAAATCAAGTTGCAAGCATTGTTAAATCACAAGGTAATTATCTAAGCTTCCTTGTACATAGATATGGATATGCTATAAGTTTAAGCTCCTAATTCCTTCACAATCTCTTCCAATAAATCAAGGAAGAAGATGGTGAATAGTAACCTTCAAGAAATAACTTTAGTTTTCTTGAATTTTTATGAAAGATTAAGGTTATACAAGCAAGGATCAAGGTTCTTTAGGCATTCAAAGCTCTTGTGTTGTGTTAAAAAGCTTCAAGGAAGGTATAATCTCTTAACCAAGCTTTGTTATTGAATGTTAAGAGCATAATATGAGTATTTTAGTTCATGAGAGGCTTGATGGTTGTGTATGTAGAGATTAGTGAGTTTTGGGTTGTTGTTGGAGTGGTAAATGTTGTTATTTTGATTAAAAGAATGTAGTATAGTTAAATTCAAGCTTAGGCATAAGTATGAATGTTAAAATTTAATTGGTTGGGGTTGTTATGATGTGATAAGGATGGATGTTGGTTGTATGTTGGATTGAGGTTGAATTGGGTTGGTTTTGAACGGTTTTAAATTGGGAAATCGCGTAAACATAGCCGTCGTAACGTCCGATTTTCTTTAGACTGTTTTTGTGCATAACATTAGGACCCGAGAACCCCCTGCTAGATTATGACCATTGCCATGTTTAGATAGTTCGTGTTACGAGCTTCGTTTTGATATGTAGTTCGTTCGATTCCGATGCACGGTTTAGGAGAAACGACCGTTTCAAGTAACGGCGTTTCGCGAATGAAACTTTTCCCCTCGCCTTACTTTGAAACATAGGTTAAAGACCAAAAAGGGTTAATTAATGTATGAAACATTTATGGTAAGTGTGTTAGGCAGTTGGTAAGACACTCGCGAAGGAATCGCATTAAAACTCGTAAAGGTTAAATTATTAAAAAATGGTGGAGCCGAGGGTACTCGAGTGACTTAAGAGAATCAATAAGCGCAGAATAAGCGTTAGAGTCTAAGTTAGTTAAAGTATAGATTTACAAGTGACTTTGGTTTAATTCCAACTTACTTGTTGTTTATATGTTACCAAACTCGTCCCGAGCCTTTTATCACCCCAAGTCGCTCAGGCAAGTTTTCTACCCGTTATACTGTTGTTGTGATGTATATATGTATATGCATTATCTTGCGATAGATGCATATTGGTTAATTAGCAAATGTTGCGATATATTGAAGCATGCTGATATGGTATATATATATGCATGCCTGTCTCATATTCTTGAGTTATATATCTGTTGGTTCAATTGATAATACCTATGCTAGAGGATAGCGGTAACTTGCATATACCCTTAGTATAGAGACCCAAAGGTGAAAATATTTTCTAAAACTGGGAGTCGAGGATCCCGAGTAGATTTTGTATATATGGATATGGATATATATATATATATTTATATATATATATATATGGTTATAGTTTTCCAAACTATTAATCGAATAAGGTTTATTCGATAACTTTAACTTTATTTTATTATTGAATATTATTTCGAATATTATTCGAGGGCTTATGACTCCTTTATATTATTATTGAATATTACTTGGATATTCAATCGAGGATGTATGACTCCTTTATTTTATTATTGAATATTATTTCGAATATTATTCGAGGGCTTATGACTCCTTTATATTATTATTGAATATTACTTGGGTATTCAATCGAGGATGTATGACTCCCTTATTTTATGAATATTATTTATAATATTCATTCGAGGTATTATGACTCCGCTTATTACTGAAATATATTCTTTATTTTATTAAAGAATAAGGTGTCAATAATCAAACTTATTTTCGATTATTCAAATAAAGATAATACTTTCATATAAGTGTATCTTTGGTTATTTAATACTCGTTTCAAGTATAAGTTTTAATACTTCTACTGCAATTATTTTTATAAAGATAATTCTTTGTGGGAATATTATTTAAATAATAATATTCAGATATTTTCTAATATATCGGGACTGATTTATTTCATTAAATCAGTTTTACTCCAAACACTCTTTAAAGTGTTTTCGAGTCTTCAAAATGATTTTTAAAAGTTAGAGCGGATCTCAAAACTCATTTTTATATTTAAGATCTTCCTTTTCAGGGGATTTAAATACTCGCTCAAAACCTGAGGGATCCGGCTCTATGGTGTATTTTATATTCGCAACAAGGTTGCTGTTTTGATAAATGAATTGATTACTTGCCCAATGTTCGGGAAGTAAGCCCATCTAATTGAGTCGGCATAAGCGATAGGCCGGGGTACGGTCTATCAAAGTGTAAGTGGCTGGGTGGCAGTCCATCAACGCGTAAGAGGCCGGGTGGCGGTCCAGCACAAGGTCCTTATGTGGCCAGGGTGATGACCGGTGGGGGATTCATCCATCTACTAGTAGAAAAGGTTACTTATTGGTATCTTTGCCTGATCAGCAAGATATCTGGTTTATGCCAAAATTCTTTTCCTTTCCAAAATTCATTGGATGTTTCAAACTCTGTTCATACTTTACATAACAGAGGTTCCAGGAAATGTTTAAGAGATATATATGTGGATATATATATATCGGGACTAAATAAAGTATCTCGTAACTTTATTTCATTCAATAATATTTCAAAGATTGAATCTATTCAAGTCTTATCTTGTGGTCTCATCAGTGGGATGAACTTTTGAAACTAATTATAACTGGAACGGTGGTAGTTCAAGTAGTATTTGGGAAAGATATAAGTATATTGGGGTATCTTGTAACTTCATCTTTTAAACTTATATCTAATTAATAATTGTCTTATGAATGACAAAGATTTTCAGAAAAACGTTGAGACAAGGTTAGATATATGAGATCACCTTGCAACGATATTTTTTTTATATACAGTTATACACTGGGACTTTGTGTATATTATGCATGGAAGAGGACTTCCAATATTTTGAAAAGTATATATGTATATATATATATATACTGAATATTTTGCGACTTCATCGCATTAAGTTATCAACTTGGTTCATTTCTTTTGACCAAGACTTTCGTGAGTATTATGAGTAGGTTCATATATTGTTAATCATTATACATATTATTTTGGTGGGCTTGCTGCTCACCCTTACTTTCTTCTTTCATCACACAACATCAGATAGATAAGATGAACAGGACCAAGCTCCCAATTCGCGAGCGGATAGGAAGCGTTCCGCAGCTTCCTATAGGCATTGAAGTCACTGTAGCTGAGGTAGGGAACTACCAATAGACTAGGCTTCAACTTTTGATGTACCAGATTTATGTATATTTATGAATTGAAATAATGGCAATGAAATGTAAATTTATTCAGAACCCTTTTAAGGTGTATTAGCAGATAATTGTGGAATAAAATGACTTGTGGTTATTATTGGATGTTCATCTCTGAGACTATAACGTGTGGTGTGTGTGTTTATTGTGGGGTCACAGTACAGAGTAGTTGAGTAATTATTAAGATTGGGTGTTAATAAGGGAAATGGAACTCGTGACAACCCGAATCCCCGACCCCGGATTTGGGGGTGTTACAGAAGTGGTATCAGAGCTAAGCGTTATAAACCTCAGAGATGATGGGACGTTAAGATAATAAGTTCACTAAGATAATAAGAACTCTTGCCAAGTTCATAGTCGGGCTACCTAACGTAGCACTGACAGTTAAAACCCTTATGGGAACCCTTATAAGTATCTTGATAGTATCATAGTTCGTTCTCGTATAGGGCAGCGGGGCACCGAACCTTGAGGTTCAGGAGCATCAACATGAGGATGTTTTATTACAAGTTGGAGATCAAATTGTGAATCCGATGGAGTACCCTAATGATGGACCGGATGAGGTTCAGATAGAGAATGTTGCGGTTGAGGATGTTATTCCGGAAAGGATTGTGGCTGAGGAGGATCTCATGGAGGATCCTGATGAGAATGAAGAGAGGACCGCTGAGGAACAGATGACCGTAGTCAGGGCGACTACCAGAGCAAGAATGGCCGCGAGGGTGGCAATAGAGGATGAAGAATTACCAAGGGCACAAAGGTTAATGAGGGCAGAAGAAGTGGGGCCTTCCACGACCCCAATTATACCAGTATCAGACCCTCTTCCAGAGGCTCCTGTAGACATCCATGAGGTTCCACCAATTCCTGTTCCCTCCCCTGTACAGAGCCCAACACATACTGAGGAAATGCCACCTTTATCCCCTGCACCATTGTCACCTGAGACCGTGCTTGGTTATCCATTTGGATCTCCTGGGTCTGCACCACCTGCACCCCATGGACTGCTAGATGCTACCACTCAGGCTTCTCTTATCGCTGATTATCATATGACTTTGGGTGGCCTGTCAGAGGCCCGAAATGTTAGGAGTGATCTGTTGGATCGACTTACTGCACCAAGGATTGAGGGTGGGATACTTCCGGCAGGATTAGCGTATAGCATGGAAAGGATTGAGGCTACCACCCGTGTTACAGCTAGAGGCCATCTTGAGGGTCAGGTTGATCCAGCTCTACTTGCGACTATCTTAGACCTCATCACCTCTGTGATGGAGCAGGTTAGGGATGTCGTGCGTGCTCGCATCTCTTAATCCACGGTAGTGTGCAGAGCCAGAGCAATCAAACAAGGGTTTCATGTAGCACCGCTTTTGGAGGATTAGCCTAAGTTATGAATGATTAGTTTTAATGACGAGATGACTATCTATGGTAGTACTTTTGGGATAGGAGCGATAAGTTCATATGATGTAATCCTCTTTAATATGTTCAGTTGTTGTACCCTCGAACAAATGGTTATGTATATATTCGTTAATTTCAGTTCAGATCAGTTTGTTTGTGATAAAATCACATTGTTAATTGCTCTATTAACACTTAAGAGAGTGTCATGAAGTTTATCGAACTTGAGAATTCATAATTTGCAATCGTGCAAGGACTAAACGAGGGGAAGACTTAAGCAAAGTAAGTAAGACAAATATCCGGAGATTCTCAAAATTTTCCAAGTAATATGCCCCCACAAGGAATAAGATTAGGGGCAAACCTCGAATGTGATAATCAGGGAGGTCGCAATTAAGATATAAAGAATCCGGAATATAATAAAGTGGAAAATGAAGATTTTAAATTAAAAGATGACCCCAATTATGGGGAGTAGGAAGAAATATTTAGACTAAGACAACAGAAGTCGAGCGAGATAAGGAGACCCGAGACGGTACTCCTATACGGAAATTCATGAACCTGTCTAAACAGAACTTATATTTTATTCCCAACCACCACCTTGAGGAAACAATGTGGTGTGAAATTCTTTCAGGACCTCTAAGTCGCTAAGCTCTCAGAGTTCCAAGGAACAAGCTGACCCAGTCGAGGCAAGAGCCTGGCTAAAGAAAATATAGGAATCATTTGAGATTCTAAATGATTGACGAATCACAAAAGACTGTTTTTATCACTTACCCTCCTAAGAGAGAGACCACCCGCTGGTGAAAGACCAAGGAAGGCACGGAGCAAGAGATTATAATAAACTGATTTAAGTTCTGTCAATTGTTTTCAGGAAAGTACTTCCCAAGGTTATAGAGATAGAGTAAAAGCTTTAGAGCCAGAACAAAGGCAGACGAGTATGATGAATTATGAATCTAAGTTGTAAAAGTTGTCAAGATTCGTTCTAAGGACAAGAATCCAGAATGACGGGATGTTTGAAATCAATGCTTATGTTGTGTTGGTTCATGAAATAATGATAAGAGAAAGGGAAATAAAAAGGAACTGAAGTGGAAAGGGATATAAAGGCAAAAGAGTTTGAGGTATGATAAGGGAGTCGGGTATGAGGAAACCCTAAAGACTCATAGCAATAGAAATAGAAAAGTATGTAATCGTCAGGATGATGATGATCCACCATGAGTTAAAATTGATGGTTGAAGGCATAAGAGATACATATATTGTACCCCCTTTAAGTTGGGAGGATTCGAGGAAACCTTGAAATAGTTCGAAGGATAAATAATGAGACGCGGATAGACTGAGGAGACAAGGAAGTAAGAAATTAGGAAAAATTGGATGAAGGAAGTGACCTTCAAGAATGTGAAGTGTAAGACCGGTGGCTCGATACCCAGAAAGGGAGACGCCAGGTATGAAAGGTATCCCAACATTGAGGTGACTGTTGAGATAAACAACAAAAGTAAATAAGGAATTATTAAGAAGAAGTTCACGTTGAACATGACCAATATCTTCCAGAATATCCATGTTATCATTACCAAATCAGGAAAGAAAAGCGGATGACCATTGTTATCTTTTGGAGGCCATATGGATTGACCTCAATTTGAATAAGGATGCTATTATGAAGTTAGGTATAGACTATCGAGGTGGGAATGATGAATAAGATAATCTATCAAGGATATATGACTTGATTTATCCATGGAAGGAGGCAGGTACCTTTTAAAGGTGGAATTAAGGATAGAACATCGGTAACTTAAAATGAATCCTCGGGGAATGCATAAAAGTTAGAATTTCACCCTTAATAGGGATAGTGTGAGTTTTGACAGTATAAATTGGAAATGATTAAGGTAATAACAACCTTTAAGAATCAGTGGAGAAATTTTTCAGAAGTATATAGACAATGATTCTGGTATTATTAAATGGTATCTTGATATGCCCTGTATCTAGGGAATACAGGAGGAACGATTGAAGGATAACCTTAGAGGTTTTACAAGGAGAAAGGTAATATTCAAAATTCTCAAGAATAGAAATGTTGATAAAGGAAATATGACGTAATTATAATGTTGCCAAGTGGGGCACGTGTTAAACCACGAGAAGGTATGGATCGAACCAGTAATGGTCGAAATTGTTCAGGGCAATTAGGACTTAAGATAAAAGATGTTCTAAGTATGATTGAGAGTCAATCTTGACAGTGATTAGCCTCTAAAGACTGAGGCAATAACTTATGGAAAAATGGTGATATTGTTTTTTATTTACTCATCAGATATTAAAGAAAAGCATTTTCACATAAGCTGTGATTGAAATAAGGTAGAAAATTTATTTGGAGGTGGTTAAAATGACATTGAATATAAGGAAATTTTACTATCAGGAAAGGCCAAAGAGGTGGCCGACACTTTAAAGGTAAGTGGATAATTATAGGCGCGTGTGCCAAAAGAATACAGTGATGATGGTTAAAACTGTGAAGGTTGTATTATGGTTTGGAAGATTGACATTCCTTCTGATGACTGTGCAATACCCAACCGTAATAGTAGTTGGTAAAGGTATAATTCGTGTAATCGCCATGAACGGGCTATCTATCTTAGAAGGTCCTATCTTGAGATAAGCCAGGACCATGTTTCAAAAAGGACTAGACGAACCTTTGAGTAAGTCTTCTATTTAAGGCATATGATTTAGAATGGTATTAACCTGCTATCGTTGCTTTGATTGAAACTCTTCTGCAATTTTATCTGCTTTATGTCATGTATGCATGTCAGGATCAGGAGTGTTCTTCATGAATCAGGAATGGTGATTATGTTACCTCCTTAGAATGATTTGATACGACATGTATGGACTCCGTATGGTTAGATATTAAGATTTTATGGAAAAGTGATTACAACCATGAGAGTTGTATTGGAATGGGTGTTGAGATTGAGTACCACTAATCGGGTCGTGGTAGTGTATAAGTTATCATTGATAGACTAATTAAGTAGAGTATCTACCTATTGTATATTTATTCTACTTATCAATAGAGAGTCGTATTACTATACGAGGAAGGTTGCAGTGCAAGCATAGAATTTTAGTAACGGTGATGTCTGGAATGAAAACCCAGATTCGATTTTCGATGTCGAGGGAGTTTCAAAGGTGATTGTGAATAAGCTCGAGGAAGAGCATGGGTCCATAGAATGATGAACGGAATAGCAAAAAATATTTAAGCATGCAAAATGCGATGCGATAATACTTGATGTTGATATAAATACATATGTTTTGTTCTCCTATGACAAACCTCTATAGTTCAGAGGTAGGTTCCAAGCCAGATATTTTGTGGCAGTATATTTTTTTTCATATATACAATTCTCTTCAATTTGTTCTTTTCTCTTCTTTTCATTTCATGTAAACTGAGAAGAACAACCCTTCCAGAAGGGGAGGTATTGCCGAATGACTATCTATCTGTGTGATAGAAGCCGAGTAGGATACCATCTATTGTTTAATTGCTTGTCAAGTACTAAAGGCTGGCCACCTTCTGTACTAACTATGCGATATAACAAGTGTTCATAATCATAGTGATCTCTCAATAAATTCCTTTACTTCTATCTAATTGATCAAACTTTGGGAAATAGAAACAGCTGAAAAAGGATAATAAAATTGTGATAGTATTCGGGATGGGAACACATTCGTGATACTAAGGTTGACGTGGTTATTAAAAGGTTATAGAACGCTAACGAGCAAAAGTATAACCAGTATAATATTAGGAACGGAAGGTAATAACGATTACGAACTGGAAAAGAATGGGTATTGAGAAGCAAAAGCTATAATGTTAGAAGCTATGATGAGAGTCTGTGCAACAGACTTGAAAGAAATTGGAATGATCACTTAACACGGATTTAGTTTTCTTACGACAATAGATCACATGTCATTATCGAGATGTCGCCTTATGAGATCCTTGAGGGAAGACAATATCGATCTTCCTTATATTAGGATGAAGTTGTAGAGCGCAAGATGCTCGGACCCGCAGTAGTCCAAAGGACCAAGGATATAATAGATCTAACCAGAGGACGGCTGGTAGTAACCCAAGATGGATATAAGAGGTATGCTGATTTGACTCAAAAAGGGCAAAGAGTATGAAATAGAGGGCCTAGTAATGTTATAGGTATCCCCTTGGAAACCCTTGGAAAGGATTGATGAGGTTCGGAAAGAAAGGAAAGCTAAGTCTACAATTTGTTGGACCCTTGGATATATTAAGACGTTTGGGAAGTTAGCATATGAGCTAGCCCTACCCCCGAACCTGTAGCAAGTTCATAACGTGTTCCACGTATCAATGTTAAGGAAGTATAATTCGGATGCCAGATAAATAGGGGCATAGGAGCGCATAGACATGCAACCAGATGTAACCTTTATGGAGCAACCAGGAAGGGTATAGATTAAGAAGGAACAAGTGCTTAGGAGAGGGGTTATCAAACTAGTCAGAGTTTGATGGTAGAACCACAACGTGGGAAAATTTACTTGAGAGTTAGAAAGTGCAATGCTAAGAAAGTATCCCTATTCATTTTTATCTGATTCCGGGACGGAATCCTTTTAAGGAGGGGAGATTGTAATAACCCCAATTTTTGGGAAATTTTTGAAACCCTTATGAATAGTGTTTTTGCTGAATGAGAAAACTTTTCATGCCACACTATGTAGGGGTTCTGATATGGATATTCTGAGATTTTATTAATACTTTATATGGGATATAAGTGTATGTAAAGATCGTCAGAATCCAAATCCGAACACTTTGATTTTTCCCGGAAATCCACTACATACGGAAAGAATTGAGAAAAAAGGTAACAGGATAAAAAGGATTTAAATTAAAGGATTATAGGAGAGGATCATAAAAGGAATATAATATATTGAGAAAGGTTAAGGGAACCTAAGTAATAAGATCCCGGGTATGATCCCTCAAACGATAAACGAGAACGAAAGATAAGCGAACCGTAAAACAAATAAGTGACCAAGAGACAAGCTTGTACAAGAAGCCAATGATTGTGACATCATCAAACCACAAGGTGTGGATAAGTGGAATCATTATGACATGTGCAAGGTGACATAGGCATGACAAAAAAGGAAGGAATTGTTGGATGATTGTAAACCACACAAAGTTCAAGATTAGAAGGGTAATTAACCAAAAACAAAACCAAAACAACCTAGCTAGCCAAAACAAATCAAAGCAAACACAAAATTTTTCATTCTTCAACATTGCTCTCGGCTTTTCATCTTTTTCAAAGGAAGAAAAATCAAAAATCAAGTTCCAAGCATTGTTAAATCACAAGGTAATTATCTAAGCTTCCTTGTACATAGATATGGATATGCTATAAGTTTAAGCTCCTAATTCCTTCACAATCTCTTCCAATAAATCAAGGAAGAAGATGGTGAATAGTAACCTTCAAGAAATAACTTTAGTTTTCTTGAATTTTTATGAAAGATTAAGGTTATACAAGCAAGGATCAAGGTTCTTTAGGCATTCAAAGCTCTTGTGTTGTGTTAAAAAGCTTCAAGGAAGGTATAATCTCTTAACCAAGCTTTGTTATTGAATGTTAAGAGCATAATATGAGTATTTTAGTTCATGAGAGGCTTGATGGTTGTGTATGTAGAGATTAGTGAGTTTTGGGATGTTGTTGGAGTGGTAAATGTTGTTGTTTTGATTAAAAGAATGTAGTATAGTTAAATTCAAGCTTAGGCATAAGTATGAATGTTAAAATTTAATTGGTTGGGGTTGTTATGATGTGATAAGGATGGATGTTGGTTGTATGTTGGATTGAGGTTGAATTGGGTTGGTTTTGAACGGTTTTAAATTGGGAAATCGCGTAAACATAGCCGTCGTAACGTCCGATTTTCTTTAGACTGTTTTTGTGCATAACATTAGGACCCGAGAACCCCCTGCTAGATTATGACCATTGCCATTTTTAGATAGTTCGTGTTACGAGCTTCGTTTTGATATGTAGTTCGTTCGATTCCGATGCACGGTTTAGGAGAAACGACCGTTTCAAGTAATGACGTTTCGCGAACGAAACTTTTCCCCTCGCCTTACTTTGAAACATAGGTTAAAGACCAAAAAGGGTTAATTAATGTATGAAACATTTATGGTAAGTGTGTTAGGCAGTTGGTAAGACACTCGCGAAGGAATCGCATTAAAACTCGTAAAGGTTAAATTATTAAAAAATGGTGGAGCCGAGGGTACTCGAGTGACTTAAGAGAATCAATAAGCGCAGAATAAGCGTTAGAGTCTAAGTTAGTTAAAGTATAGATTTACAAGTGACTTTGGTTTAATTCCAACTTACTTGTTGTTTATAGGTTACCAAACTCGTCCCGAGCCTTTTATCACCCCAAGTCGCTAAGGCAAGTTTTCTACCCGTTATACTGTTGTTGTGATGTATATATGTATATGCATTATCTTGCGATAGATGCATGTTGGTTAATTAGAAAATGTTGTGATATATTAAGCATGCTGATATGGTATATATATATATGCATGCCTGTCTCATATTCTTGAGTTATATATCTGTTGGTTCAGTTGATAATACCTATGCTAGAGGATAGCGGTAACTTGCATATACCCTTAGTATAGGGACCCAAAGGTGAAAATATTTTCTAAAACCGGGAGTCGAGGATCCCGAGTAGATTTTGTATATATGGATATATATATATATATATATATATATTTATATATATATATGGTTATAGTTTTCCAAACTATTAATCGAATAAGGTTTATTCGATAACTTTAACTTTATTTTATTATTGAATATTATTTCGAATATTATTCGAGGGCTTATGACTCCTTTATATTATTATTGAATATTACTTGGATATTCAATCGAGGATGTATGACTCCTTTATTTTATTATTGAATATTATTTCGAATATTATTCGAGGGCTTATGACTCCTTTATATTATTATTGAATATTACTTGGGTATTCAATCGAGGATGTATGACTCCCTTATTTTATGAATATTATTTATAATATTCATTCGAGGTATTATGACTCCGCTTATTACTGAAATATATTCTTTATTTTATTAAAGAATAAGGTGTCAATAATCAAACTTATTTTCGATTATTCAAATAAAGATAATACTTTCATAAGTGTATCTTTGGTTATTTAATACTCGTTTCAAGTATAAGTTTTAATACTTCTACTGCAATTATTTTTATAAAGATAATTCTTTGTGGGAATATTATTTAAATAATAATATTCAGATATTTTCTAATATATCGGGACTGATTTATTTCATTAAATCAGTTTTACTCCAAACACTCTTTAAAGTGTTTTCGAGTCTTCAAAATGATTTTTAAAATCTAGAGCGGATCCCAAAACTCATTTTTATATTTAAGATCTTCCTTTTAAGGGGATTTAAATACTCGCTCAAAACCTGAGGGATCCGGCTCTATGGTGTATTTTATATTCGCAACAAGGTTGCTGTTTTGATAAATGAATTGATTACTTGCCCAATGTTCGGGAAGTAAGCCCATCTAATTGAGTCGGCATAAGCGACAGGCCAGGGTACGGTCTATCAAAGTGTAAGTGGCTGGGTGGCAGTCCATCAACGTGTAAGAGGCCGGGTGGCGGTCCAGCACAAGGTCCTTATGTGGCCAGGGTGATGACCGGTGGGGGATTCATCCATCTACTAGTAGAAAAGGTTACTTATTGGTATCTTTGCCTGATCAGCAAGATATCTGGTTTATGCCAAAATTCTTTTCCTTTCCAAAATTCATTGGATGTTTCAAACTCTGTTCATACTTTACATAACAGAGGTTCCAGGAAATGTTTAAGAGATATATATGTGGATATATATATATCGGGACTAAATAAAGTATCTCGTAACTTTATTTCATTCAATAATATTTCAAAGATTGAATCTATTCAAGTCTTATCTTGTGGTCTCATCAGTGGGATGAACTTTTGAAACTAATTATAACTTGAACGGTGGTAGTTCAAGTAGTATTTGGGAAAGATATAAGTATATTGGGGTATCTTGTAACTTCATCTTTTAAACTTATATCTAATTAATAATTGTCTTATGACTGACAAAGATTTTCAGAAAAATGTTGAGACAAGGTTAGATATATGAGATCACCTTGCAACGATATTTTTTTTATATACAGTTATACACTGGGACTTTGTGTATATTATGCATGGAAGAGGACTTCCAATATTTTGAAAAGTATATATGTATATATATATATACTGAATATTTTGCGACTTCATCGCATTAAGTTATCAACTTGGTTCATTTCTTTTGACCAAGACTTTCGTGAGTATTATGAGTAGGTTCATATATTGTTAATCATTATACATATTATTTTGGTGGGCTTGCTGCTCACCCTTGCTTTCTTCTTTCATCACACAACATCAGATAGATAAGATGAACAGGACCAAGCTCCCAATTCGCGAGCGGATAGGAAGCGTTCTGCAGCTTCCTATAGGCATTGAAGTCACTGTAGCTGAGGTAGGGAACTACCAATAGACTAGGCTTCAACTTTTGATGTACCAGATTTATGTATATTTATGAATTAAAATAATGGCAATGAAATGTAAATTTATTCAGAACCCTTTTAAGGTGTATTAGCAGATAATTGTGGAATAAAATGACTTGTGGTTATTTTTGGATGTTCATCTCTGAGACTATAACGTGTGGTGTGTGTGTTTATTGTGGGGTCACAGTATAGAGTAGTTGAGTAATTATTAAGATTGGGTGTTAATAAGGGAAATGGAACTCGTGACAACCCGGATCCCCGACCCCGGATTTGGGGGTGTTACACTTGCCACCATATATTGATACAATTAATAGTTAACATCATGAACAAGCAATATCACATCCTTTAACCACGACTTGGTACCATTTTCCTACGAGTCAAATTTAGGCCACATTTCAGCTCTCATATATCATGTAAGTGACTTCCCTCATATTAGAGCCACTTTGCACCCTATAAGAGTCATTTTCCACCATATATTTGAACAATTAATATATTAACATCATATACATCCAATTTGACATCCATGCAAGTCACTTTTCACCATATTAGAGTCTCTTTACTTCCTATAGTAGTTATTTTCCTCCATATATTTGTACAATTAATATGCTAACATCATATACATCCAATTTGACATCTTTTAACCACCTCTTCGTATCCCATTCCTATGAGTCAATTTTGGGCCACATTTTGGCTCTAATCAATCATGTATGTGACTTCCCACAATATTAGAGTCACTTTGCACCCTATAAGCGTCAGTTTCCACCATATATTTGTACAATTAACAAGTTAACATCATATACATCCAGTTTGAAATCCTTTTACCACCTCTTAATGACAGTTTCATACAAGTCAATTTTGTTCCACATTTTGGCTTTAATCAACCAAGTAAGTCTCTATTCACCATATTAGAGTCACTATGCACCGTAAAAGAGTCACTTGCCACCATATGTTGATACAAATAATAGTTAACATCATGAATATGCAAAATGACATCCTTTAACCACCTCTTGGTACCCTTTTCGTACGAGTCAATTTTGGACCACATTTTGGCTCTAATCAATCATGTAAGTGACTTCACATCATATTAGAGTACTTTCGCATCATATAAGAGACATTTTCCACTATATATTTGTACAATTAACATGTTAACATCATATATATCCAATTTGACATCCTTTTACCAACTCTTAGTGCCACTTTCATACAAGTCAATTTTGTTCCACATTTTGGCTCTAATCGACCATGTAAGTCACTTTTTACCATATTAGAGTCACTTTGGACCCTATAAGAGTCACTTTGCACCCTATATTTGTACAATTAACATGCAAACATGATATACATCAAATTTGACATCCTTTTATCACCTTTTAGTGCCCCTTTCATACAAGTCAATTATGTTCCACATTTTGGCTCTAATCAACCATGTAAGTCACTTTTCACTATGTTAGAGTCACTTTGCACCCTATATTTGTACAATAAACATGTTAACATCATATACATCAAATTTGACATCCTTTTACCACCTCTTAGTGCCACTTTCATACAAGTCAATTTTGTTCCACATTTTGGCTCTAATCAACCATGTAAGTCACTTTTCACAATAATAGAGTCCCTTTGCACCCTATAAGAGTCACTTTCCACCATATATTTGTACTATTGACATTTTAACATCATATACATCCAATTTGACATCCTTTTACCATCTCTTAGTGCCACTATCATACAAGTCAAAAAATTGTTCACGTTTTGGCCCTAATCAACCATGCAAGTGACTTTTCTCCTTATTAGAGTCACTTTGCACCCTATAAGAGTCACTTGCCATCATATATTGATACAATTAATAGTTAACATCATGAACACGGAATATCACATCCTTTAACCACGTCTTGGTACCCTTTTCCTACGAGTTAAATTTAGGCCACATTTTAGCTCTCATCTATCATGTAAGTGACTTCCCTTAATATTAGAGCCACTTTGCACCCTATAAGAGTCATTTTCCACCATATATTTGAACAATTAATATATTAACATCATATACTTCCAATTTGACATCCATGCAAGTCACTTTTCATCATATTAGAGTCTCATTACTTCCTATAGTAGTTATTTTCCACCATATATTTGTACAATTAATATGTTAACATCATATACATCCAATTTGACATCTTTTAACCACCTCTTGGTATCCCTTTCCTATGAGTCAATTTTGGGCCACATTTTGGCTCTAATCAATCATGTATGTGACTTCCCACCATATTAGAGTCACTTTGCACCCTATATGCGTCACTTTCCACCATATATTTGTACAAATAACATGTTAACATCATATACATCCAGTTGGACATCCTTTTACCACCTCTTAGTGATAGTTTCATACAAGTCAATTTTGTTCCACATTTTGGCTTTAATCAACCAAGTAAGTCAATTTTCACCATATTAGAGTCACTTTGGACCCTATAAGAGTCACTTGCCACCATATGTTGATACAAATAATAGTTAACATCATGAACATGCCAAATGACATCCTTTACCCACCTCTGGTACCCCTTTCGTACTAGTCAATTTTGGACCATATTTTGGCTCTCTAATCAATCATGTAAGTGACTTCACATCATATTAGAGTCACTTTGCATCCTATAAGAGACATTTTCCACTATATATTTGTACAATTAACATGTTAACATCATATACATCGAATTTGACATCCTTTTACCAACTCTTAGTGCCACTTTCATACAAGTCAATTTTGTTCCACATTTTGGCTCTAATCAACCATGTAAGTCACTTTTCAACATATTAGAGTCACTTTGGACCCTATAAGAGTCATTTTCCACCATATATTTGTACAATTAATATGTTAACATCATATACATCCAATTTGACATCCATGCAAGTCACTTCTCACCATATTAGAGTCACTTTACTTCCTATAGTAGTTATTTTCCACCATATATTTGTACAATTAACATGTTAACATCATATACATCCAACTTGACATCCTTTAACCACCTCTTGGTATCCCTATCCTATGAGTCAATTTTGGGCCACATTTTGGCTCTAATCAATCATTTAAGCGACTTCCCACCATATTAGAGTCACTTTGC